>NC_091662.1:12996666-13298020 GCF_042453785.1 Malus domestica
ATTTCTAATCTTTTTGTGGGCAACAAATGAATATCTCCATAACCAAGTAAACATTTTTACGAGTGCATAATGAGAGAGAGAGAGAGAGAGAGAGAGAGAAGCTTACAAGTTTGGTGTCTCTCGTTGTGTCATCAAGAATAACTTTGAAAAAATGGGGTGTCGTAGATGAAAATGTTGGCCGTAAAGAAGCCATGGTTGAACTGATTCAAAAGCTTTGGGTTTGGAGATGGTTGAAGTTTGATATCATATGTGATAGATAAATTCGGAAAGAGATCTCTCCTTTCCTCCTAATCTATCGTCAAATCAAAGAATTCGTACAATTAAAAATTAATTCAACGATAAATTGATTTTAAAAATTATAATAATTTTAACAATTAGTTTAAAATTTAACGATACAAATTCCTTAATTTGATATATTAGAAGAAAATGATCATCCGGATCCCTTACCGATAAATTCTCTTGTAAATTACCGACAAGACAGGTTAATCTCGAGAAGTGAGAAGCGTGGAAAGAGATTATCCTCAGGAAACAGAATCTAGTGATTTTTAGTCAGCTGAATAGTCACTGCTTCTTAGTCTCAGTACTTACTACAACTAGCTACATCCCAACGGACTGCTATGATTGGTTTTCATGAATTCTTTATTAATCTTCTTTTTCTTAAAAAGTTTATATTCTTTGTCATACTCATATCTAATGAAGGAAAAATCGAGCTTAAATGTTACATTTTAACTTAAATTAAAAGTTATATTTGGGGTTTGATATAAAATTTGAGTCTATGATGAATGAAGCACACGCACGCTATTTTTTTGAGTTTTTAAAATTTAATTGTTTAGTTTTCATTTTTTTTGTTATTAGGTTTCATTTTATTAAAATAAAAATAATTGTCGAACAAGTTTTTAATTTTTATTTTTTTTTAAATTAAAAGCTAAAACGAAATACTATCAAACGACCTTAGTCTTTCAATAGTTGAGTTGATGTTAGTTAACTATAATTGTCCGTGAATTAAGAGGAAATTTTCTAATTCAAAAAATAAATGCAATGCAGTTAAATTTGTATTACAAAAATATAGGTACAACCTTGTTTGTACCATACTTGACCAATCCCGAAACTACTGAACACCGATCAATGTTATACCGTCAAGGACCCAGAAGAGTTTCCCTCCAACCAGGAGGCCAATCACAGCACGACACGTGTTGATATCAGAAGCCAATCATAGCGCAACACGTGTCAACATCAGAAGCCAATCACAACACAACACGTGTCAATGTTAGAATGAAACTAGAACCTATCTTCTATAAATAGAGATCATTCTCTCACAATATTTCCTAATGTCATTTGTACTAAATCATTCACTTGTACTCATTAAAGGAAATCTTGAACCTATGTACTTGTGTAAACCCTTCACAATTAATGAGAACTCCTCTACTCCGTGGACGTAGCCAATCTGGGTGAACCACATACATCTTGTGTTTGCTTCCCTGTCTCTATCCATTTACATACTTATCCACACTAGTGACCAGAGCAATCTAGCGAAGGTCACAAACTTAACATTTTCTGTTGTACCAAAGTCCTCACTGATTTGGTGCATCAACATTTAGCACCGTTTGTGGGAAACGACACTTATTCCCACTCTCTTCAGCTTTGTCAAGCTAGTTTCCACAATTTGTACACTCTCTTTTGACCAGGCATCCCTCTCTAACATGGGGAGTGAATAAAGCCAAAACACACAGAATGATACCCCTCTTGCACCTAGTGCGAAGCAACGAAAAAATGAAGGAAAAAGGGTTGCTCTTCAAGCTAAAGTCGATGAGCTAGAAGCTCAAAACAACAAAATAGCAATGAAGAATGAGGTCTTCCAGAAGCAGTATGAGAAGCTCTTTGAGACGCTCCACGAAACTATACGTATTCAAACACGCGAGCTTGTTGCCCCTGTGGACATCAACCATCATCTGGGTGCCCCCCAACACGGAGGGTCATCTTTCTTCGACATGGGTATCCCTAATGAGGAGCGAGCTAATCATCAAAACATTGATCAACATGAGACTTTTCTCAACCCAGCTGCTTCGACCCGAAGCAGGAGAAGTGGAGGAAGACACCTCATTGCAGAAGGGTTGGAAGGATCGAAAACTGTTTATCGTGACTGCCGAGACTTCCTAAAGCAACGTCGAGAGAATCCCCTCCACATATGCTCGAAGATCAATGACCCAAGGGTTTCTGAAAAACTCGGTCCCCTCCCACGACCTAGGCCAACTGCCAATCTAGGGAAGGAACGACATGTCCTAGAGGAACATGAAGGTACATGGGATTCTAAGGTATTCCGACAGACTCACCCTAGAAGTCAGTATAGCGAGTCTAAGGAAAAATCACATGCCCTTACTCAAACTTTCCTACTTCAAAGAAGCGATGGAGACTTACGAAAGAAAATCCCAGTGGTACATGACTCCACTCAAGACCCCATTGTCCTACAGCTCCTTGAGGAAGTAAACAAGTTAAAGGCTGAACGTCAGGCCAAGATACCTGACTGGAACCAACCCAAGCATGGCCCTCTCACAAGGAGGATCCTTGACACCTCCCTTCAAGCGAAGACAAAACAAAAGCTTGGTTTACAACTCTATACTGGAAGGGAGGACACAATTGAACACCTTAACCTCTTTGAGTCCACCATGGCCTATCGGATGCACACCGACGAAAAGCGATGTCTTCTCTTCCCCTCTACCCTCTATGGCGGAGCTCTAAACTGGTATTGCCATCTTCCACCTGAGACAATAGACTCATTTGAGGAACTAAGGAAACTGTTTATCTTTCAACACATCTTCTAGACCGATCGCTTGCATTCTGCAGATGACTTGCACACTATTCGCCAAAAACCGGACGAGTTACTACGAGAGTATGCTGGTCGTTTCAGCCATGAGTATTCTCGTTGCGCTAAGGCAGATGACAAGACCGCCTTCAAGGCCTATATGATTGTTTCTTGAAGTACATGATTAATGCCAACACTTAGAAGATTTACTCTGAGGTGATGGCACATGCTTACAACCATGCCTCCGCCGAGGCAATAACATATCAAGGGAAACCCCCCACAACCACCCCTTATCAGCAAGTAGGGAATGGAAGCCAGATCCAACCAAATGAGAAGACCTCGACCTTCCAAACGGCAGCGGTGCCTTCCCCTGCCTTACTTAATACTTTGCCAAGTTAACAGACATATCAATCTCAGGGCAAAAGGAAAGAATTTCATCCTCACTAGTCTCATTTTAGTAAAAAGAGTAAGGGACACTACCGTGATAACCAAGGGTATCGCCATGATAATCCCGACCCCAGGCAGTCAACACAGTGGGTCAAGCACGTGTCAGGACAGCTTCTACCCTGAGGTATGAGGCATACACACATTTGAACGCCACATGCGTGGCTATTTACCCCAGCATAGCACACTTGATACCGAAGCCAAAGCCGAGGCACCCGGATTACAAGCTCATGAAGAACACGGGCACATTTTGCTGCTACCACGAGCATAATGGCCATGATGGCGAGAAGTCTATCACCCTTCATGATCATATTGAAGCTTTGGCACGTGAAAGAAAAATTGATCAATTCCTCATTCACCCTCCAAGGGGTAACCGTAACCAACGCCAGGTAAATGTTATATATTCCATAAGCAGTGGCACACTCATATCTAAATCTTCCAACAGGGCCATGAAAAATAGTGAACGAGCTTTAAGGTCTGGCCACCAAGTGTTTCACGTGGAAGACATCAGGGGAGGTAAGTATCAAAAGCCTAACTGGGATCCAATATGTGCCTAACTGGGATCCAATATGTTTCTACCCTGAGGAAGAAAGAGGTATCATCTACCCTCATAATGACCCACTGATCGTGGAAGCTCACATAGCCAACTTTGAAGTACGACGAATCCTGGTAGACACAGGGGCTTCGGTCAATATCATGTTTGCTGAAGCTTTCAGGGCACTTAATGTAGCTGAACACTTGCTCGACCGCTCAATTTCCCCTTTGATAAGCTTCTTCGGTGATATCGTGCAACCTTTGAGGAGCATACACTTACCTTTCACCATTGGTACAGGCCCTTACATAGCTATCATTACATCACCAACCTATCTGAAACTTTCACCATTCTGAAGAGGTATCGAATGAGGTTGAACCCCAACAAATGTGCCTTGGCAAACCGCGCCGGCAAAACCTTAAACAGAAAAAGAAGTATATGTTTATTTGAAAAGCGAAAATATTAGATTATTACTTGTGCAAGGGTATTTACCAAATTGCCGAATATGTAGGAGGGCTGCATGGCAACTTTGAAGTGAGGCTTTTCAGATTTGAAAGCAATTGCTCTCTGAAGAGCTATAGCTTTATCTTTTTCAGTCAATGGATGCATCCTTGAATAGCTCTTTCTTTTTTTCTTCGGAGGCAAAGGACATGGTAAAGATGAATATCTCTCCCCTTTTCTTCTTCGGCTTGTGGGAAAATCATCCAAGATTTCAACCGACTCGTCATCTTCGTAATCGGTTTTTTCCTTGTCCGGCAATTTTATGGGATAGTCAACTTCTGTGCAACTTCTATCGAATATGAAGACGTGGAATCTTGAATTCCCTTCATACCCGAAAACAAGCCAAAAAGCGTAGTCAAGAGAGTAAAACTTGGAGAACTCCGGCCAACCCTTCTCAAACCAAACCTCACCATTACATCTTCTCAGTTCTATTTCCCATTCTGAACCACATGGAAGTCTAAGATATACTGGACTTGATAACTCTTCTCCATATTTCATCACAAATTTCATCGGAACTTTCTGCTCATGTCAAAATCTAAGTTAAAAGAACAATTTCTAATCTTTTTGTGGGCAACAAATGAATATCTCCATAACCAAGTAAACATTTTTACGAGTGCATAATGAGAGAGAGAGAGAGAGAGAGAGAGAAAAGCTTACAAGTTTGGTGTCTCTCGATGTGTCATCAAGAATAACTTTGAAAAAATGGGGTATTGTAGATGAAAATGTTGGCCGTAAAGAAGCCATGGTTGAACTGATTCAAAAGCTTTGGGTTTGGAGATGGTTGAAGCTTGATATCAAATGTGGCAGATAAATTCGGAAAGAGATCTCCGCGGATCTTTCTTTCTAATCCACCAAAAATCAAAGAATTTGTGTTGTTAAAAATTAATCTAACACAAACCAACTTTAAAAGTTATAATAACTTTAGCAATTGGTTTAAAATTTAATGACATAATTCTCTAATTTGATAGATTAGAAGAAAATAATCATCCGGATCCTTTCCAATAAATTCTCTTGTAAATTACCGACAAGACAGGTTAATCTCGAGAAGTGAGAAGCGTGGAAAGAGATTATCCTCAGGAAACAGAATCTAATGATTTTAATCAGCTGAATAGTCACTGCTCTTTAGTCAGTACTTACTACAACTAGCTACATCCCAACGGACTGCTGTAATTGGTTTTCATGAATTCTTTATTAATCTTTTTTTTCTTAAAAAGTTTATTTTCTTTGTCATGACTCATATCTAATGAAGGAAAAATCGAGCTTAAATGTCACATTTTAACTTAAATTAAAAGCTATATTTGGAGTTTGATACAAAATTTGAGTCTATGATGAATGAAGCACACGTACGCTATTTTTTTGAGTTTTTAAAATTTAGCTGTTTAGTTTTCATTTTTTCGTTATTAGGTTTCATTTTTTTAAAATAAAAATTATTTTCAAACAATTTTTAATTTTTAATTTTTTTTTTAAATTGAAAACTAAAATGAAATACTATCAAACGACCGTAGTTTTTCAATAGTTGAGTTGATGTTAGTTAACAGTAATTGTACGTGAATTAAGAGGAAATTTTCTAATTCAAAAAATAAATGCAATGCAGTTAAACTTGTATTACAAAAATATAGGTACAACCTCATTGGAGGAAATACTCTCCATGATGTGACCAACCCTTCACGTATCAAAGTAGACCTGACATTTGTATCGTGTTTTTCGTGTTTGTATCATTTTCATGATATACCTGATATATTAACGGGTTGTGTCATATAACATCCGTTAAAGTAAACGAGTAATATGATCCAACCCGAAATCGACCCATTAATATTATCAAGTAATATGACTCAACCCGTTACCCATTAAAGAAAATATATCTTAAATCAATAAATAATGGAAATGAAAAGCACAATTTGACCTCAAAAAAAATTGAAAACATAATATTAAATGTGTATATGTATATAACATTGTCACATAAATCTTACTTCAAAACATAAAAACAACATTTGTCTTTTAAGTATTACATACTCTAGCCACTCAGTACTATGGTCTGATGATATTCCTCTTCACTCAGTACTACGGGCTTAGGTTGCTCATTGTGTGACTTAGCCGAGCTCTCCCTTATCTCGAGTCGATTCTAGTCTTGTTGGTTATGCTGACACAAAATACTTATCTGATCCACACAAGGCGCGTTCTCAAATGAGTTATGTCTTTATCGTTGGAGGCACCTCAATCTCTTGGAGGTCAACTAAACAGACCTTAATTGCCACTTCGTCTAACCATACTAAAATTCTTGCCTTAAACAAAGCAACTCGGGGATGCTTTTACTGTAAAAAAAGTATTACATACTCCAAAATAAGAGTCTAATGAAAAACATTAGTACATTACTACAAAATACCAAATGTTCAAGGATATGCAAAACGAAAGCAGTTGCGTTTCAAGGTTGAGGAAACCTTGCACGTTTTTTACAGTAAAACCCTTCAATTTTCATCAGTCACCAAGGGAAATGATATTGGTTCATTTTGAACTCCCTTAAAAATACTATTCATGAGGGTTTGTATGGTTCTAAAAATTCAAACCACAATGTACCCATCCTTAAAGCGTACTGGATGCGATCATGAGCGTTTACATATTTTTTCACATTTTTTGCACTTATAAATTAATTATTATATATTTTTTAATGTGTTTGATATTTTTAAATTACTTGATAATTTTATTTTTAATGTGTTTTATCATTTTTTAATCTTACTCCTTGCCTATAGTATATTATAAAAATAAATAAAACTTAAAATGTTTAAATTATATAGAATAATAATTCAATAATACATATTTTAATATTCACTATATACATATACACTATAACTTTTTTCTTAACGTGTCGAAACAGGTTACCCGCGTGTCACTTTCATGTTAACCTGTTAAAGACCTGCTAATAACGAGTTCTTATTGTGTGACCCGATTAGTTATTGTGTCAAATCAAAATCTTTTATTTTCGTATCGTGTTAACGGATTGTGTAAGAAATTGGCAAGTGTATATCAAAATCAATTAACTTATTGAAAAATCAATTCAAAGAATAAAAATAATGAATAATGAATCTTACAAATAATATCTGGTCAGCAGGTTCAAAGAAAACGATTTTTTTTTTTTTTTGTAAATCAGATGAATATACTATGAATGCCATGTTACTCTATCACGCTTGATAATCCATCGTAGTCAATCCATTTTCTTGTTGTGTGAGTTCAAACACGAACTAATGTCGTTTGATACATCATCTGCACAACGAAAGTTTAAATATTAATAGTCAATCCATTTTCTTGTTGAAAACGTGTACCTGCGATTTTTACAAAAGTTTAAATATTAATGTAGTCAAAGTAAGATGATCAATACAAATTTGAGCGCACATTCAAGGAGCTAAAACAAAATAGCTTAGTTGTCGTTGTGTGGGAGAAAAAGGAAGACGTAAGTTTACCGGGCTATGGACAACAATGGAAGTATTAGCCCCCGAGTTTGACAAATCACACTACAACAAAAAGGGGCTAAGAACATAATTGATTTGTGCTCTTTACATTTTCATTCAACACAAAACCATACTTATGCTTTTTAAATGTCATTGAGCACAAAACTAACTCAAATATGCCCTCTGAGCAAAAAGACACATCGAAAAAGAAAAACAGGAAAGTGTATTTGTGCCTACTAAAATGAGCTTGCATATGTCCTTTTAATGTCAGAAATGAAATATTTTTTTATTAATTTACAAAGACACAATAAAGCTTTCGTGTCCTCTAATTTAATATATTTAAATTAGAAAGTAAAGTTTTGTGTCCTTTACATTTACTACACGCCTCACTCTCTCTCCCTCCCTCAATTCCTCCGCCCCTCCTTTATTTGCTTTCTCTCTCTCTTAAACTCTCCTTGTTCTCAGTTTCCAAAAAAAAATAAACTCTCCTTGTTCTCAGCCATCTTCCTCCCTCCCACATCCTCTCTCCCTCTTCTCTTTCACGCAACAGCGCCGCCGTCCACTGATCACCAACGGTCGTCAAATTATGCCTCCAGAATCCTCTTCCCATCCTCTTCCGAACCCCCCTTTTAGTTTCTACAAATTCGTAGCCGAATTTCCTCAATTTCAGATCTAAGAAACGATTCTTACCGCGGATTTTCCAACCAATTTCTGGCCAAGTCTTCCGGAATTGGACCTCGATTAAAGAGGTAAAAATGATCCTCTCATCGTGGGCTGTCCTCCAGTGTAAGTGATTTTTCAAAATAAAAACTTTCAGTTTTGTGATTGATGAGTTTTCAAAATAATTGTCTAATTAAGTTAATCTGAAGTACTGGCATGTTTGCATTAATTTAGGGCTCTATGAGTTTTTAGGAAGCACTTAACGATAATTGAGTTTTAAATTGATTTTGAATCTACGAAACCCGTTGGAGCCATTGAGTTTTTGGTTTGTTCTTTCAGTTTTAAATGTAATAAGGATTTTACAATTATGGACGTGCGTGTTTGTTCGTATCTAGCTCTGGACGAAATGGAGTTTTAAAATAGGAAAAATTAGTATCCGGTCCCTAGTTTTTACTGTTCATTGACTAAGACCTTATTAGTTCTCAAATTTTGATTCAAGTCCCTAGCATTAATGTGATAATGAATTTACATGTTTATTATATAATTTTTTTAATATAAAAATTAGTAATTAATTTAGGGTTTAATACTCACACCTCTATTAAACTTCTAATTAATTTTCAATTCAAACATTTCCAAAATAATAAAAAATTAAATTAAATTAAAAAAAAGATTCTCAATTTTTTAATCTTAAATGTACCCATTCATATAATTTTTCAATTTTTTTAATCTTAAATGTACCCATTCTCAAATATATAAATTTGTTATATGTAAAATGTACCATTTTTTTAATATAAAATCCATTCAAATTTTTTAATCCATGTTTAAACTTATATGGGTACATTCTTTTTCGTTGATTTGAGAATGTATCCATATTTTGGTACAATAACTTTTTTTGTTAATTTTGGTTAATGTACCCATACATATATGTATACACACACACACACAATATAATAGAGAGTATAATTTATATTTTATTATTTTTAATCCCATAAATTATGGGTTTTATTTAAAATCTCATTAATATAAACAATTACAAATTTCAATTTTTAATTTTTAAGTAAAAAAATATAGTAACTTACATTATTACTTTAATGTCAGGGACCTCAATCAAAAACTAAAAACTAACAAGGTTTCAATTAAAGAATATTGATAGCTAGGGACCGCATCCAAAGTGTCCCTTTAAAATATCACCACATTGGAACTCAAGAAAGAAATAATCCAGAGGTTCCGTTTGAGAAGGCTTCCCTCGTGCTGAGTGAATGTTATTCCCTGTATTATTTTTATTCATCCTCTCTCCTGTTCTACCATTGATAAACAAATATTCATATTATATCTTTAATTCACGGTAGGAGTTAGGAAAATGCAATAAGATTTCGCTGGAGGATCTTTTTCACATTTTAGTATCCCCCTATTCCTCTCTACTTCTCTTCTCCCTCTCTAAATGTTTTCTTCTACCATATAAGTATCGAGTAAAATTGCTTCTCTTAGCTCTCTGAGGAAAGTTTAGGTGTTAATTTTCTCTTTTCCACAACCCATAAAATTTGTTCCTTTTCTGCTTTCTTGGTATGCAGCTGGAGTGCTACAACTCTTTTCTACAGGTTTTTTCAGGCCAATATTATGATTGGATATAAAACTATTAGAAGTTGTTTCAAGATACAAGACTTATGTTGATGTTTCCCATCTGAGACATGTGGTGCCCCTATCAGAGGGTCTGTATTTGTGGTGGCGTGATGCTGCTCAAGCAACCCTGCAGCAGAAGAAAGTGTGGTAATACATATATTATACGCTACACTTGATAGATAAAAGTGTATCTATATACTCTTTTATGGTATATGCTTGTATGCCTGTTTACGGCCTGGTATTCAAGGCTTTTTTGTCAGCTTCTTATTTTTACAATATTCCTTTAAATTTTATAAATAAAAATATTGGAATTGAGTTGAAGGTTGTATTTGCTTTTCAAATATTTGGTGAAACTTCTCACTGCATGCTTTTGGATGTATTTTACAAATCGATGTACTTTTATGAATTTCCCATCTTGGTTCTGACTTCACACTTGTTTTCTTGAATTAGTTGCCGATCCTCTTGGGACCTCATTCAAGATCTTTGTCAGCTTTGTCGCCGTTACATTCAGTTGTACGCTGGTTCACTACAACACTCGTCAATTATTAATAATGCAGAAATTAGAGAAATTGAGGAAGATTTGGATTCTAACATAATTCTTTTATGGAGGTAAATGTTTTATCGACCTTTTGACTTCATTGCTATTTATTAAAATTGATTGTAGGAGAAGTGGAGCCTTCACAAAGGTTGCTTAGGAGAAGTCTCAGCAGTCGGTAGAGCCCCAGAAAGAGAAGGCATCGGAGGGGGATCATTCGGAGCCTCAGTACTGGATAGAACCCTAGAATGAGGAGGCATCAGAGGTTGATCATTTGGAGCTCCATTACGCGGTACAGCCCCAGAAGACGAAGGCAATAAATGCCTTTGGAACAAACCCACAAATCTCTGATGATCAAGTAAAACCTGACCATCAGTTTCCTTCATCTGGTCAAGCTTCCTCTTCATGTTTGTAGCATAGTCATGTGCGAGCCGGTGCAACTGTTTATTCTCATGCTTGAGCCCTCTAATCTCCTGTTTGAGACTCATCACTTCGGCCGCCAATGATTCAACTTGGCGGGTTCGAGCAAATAGGCGTTGGGCCATATTAGACACAGAACCTGCACACTGAACACTGAGAGCCAGCGAATCCTTAACAGCTAACTCATCAGACCGTTTGGAAAGTAGTCTGTTATCTTTGGGAGTGAGAAGGTTCCTGGCCACCACCGCAGCGGTCATATCATTCTTCATCACGGAATCCCCAACGGTAAGAGGACCAGTAGGGGAGACGAAGGATGGGCGCCATATGTTGTCTGGAGAAGGCGGGGCTGCCTCTTCAACAAGGTTCAAGTCAAAACGACGGTCGGAGGGGCCAGACATTTTCAAAGGTGTTGAAGAGAGAAGAGGTCGGACAAATCAAGATCTTATAAGTGCAAGAATGGAGCTTCTACTGGTGGAGATTCAAGTGTGCTTTGGAACTTAATGCCAGCCCCTATAAAAAGCTGCACTCGACGGAGCCTCAGACATCGAAGAGGCGCCTGCTCAAAAATCGAAGAGGCGTTTGCTTTCTCAAAAGCTGGGCTGCTTAGAGACCACGAGGGTTGATCTCATAAATCGAAGTGGTGTTTGCTTTCTCAAAAGTTGGGCTGCTCAAAGATCATGAAAGCCGATCTCAGAAATCGAAGAGGCGCTCGCTTTCTCAAAAGCTGGGCTCCTCAGAGACCACGAGGGCCGATCTCAGAAATTGAAGAGGCACCTACTTTTCCAGCCTTGTCAGCACCTGTCACACGCACACTCAGCTTTGCGGAAATTATGGGTATTCTGTCGAAGACTTCTGGGGAAGTAGAAAACACATGAATCTTACTGTCCAATCACCCACTTCCCACACGCAACAATAGCTCATGGGTACCACAGAACTTTGCCAAAGTTCTCTGCCAAAGTTGAGCACGTGAAGCTTGCAGCTCCCACTACATCGCTCTGACCAAGAAGGGTAAAAGAATAGTAAAGAAACAGCACTAACAAAGTTTAGACCCATAAATTTTGAAGGTCTAGCTACCATATTATTACCCACAAGGGTAAAGGAACAGTACCACTGCTGGATAATTGGAAAGTCCCTGTGTGTCAACCTCTGTGCCTCGTGGCAAGGTAGACTAGCAAACATGCCCAACCTTTACTCACATTCGAGAAAACACTCCCAATAAGATTGCTTGCTCCAAAATCGAAGAGGCACCGTTTTCCGAATCTCGAGAGCCAGACTCCCAACATGACTACTTTCTCAAAAATCGAAGAGAGGGTAAAGGAACAGTACCATTGCTGGATATTTGGAAAGTCCCTGTGTGTCAACCTCTGTGCTTCGTGGCAAGGTAGACTAGCAAACATGCCCAACCTTTACTCACATGCGAGAAAACACTCCCAACAAGATTGCTTGCTCCAAAATCGAAGAGGCAACCGCCCTCTGAATCTCGAGAGCCAGACTCCCAACATGATTACTTTCTCAAAAATCGAAGAGACACTGCTCCCCGAATCTCGAGAGCCAGACCCCCAGCATGATTGCTTTCTCAAAAATCGAAGAGGCATCGTTCTCCGAATCAATCGAAGAGGCGCTCGCTTTCTCAAAAGCTGGGCTGCTCAGAGACCACGAGGGCCGATCTCAGAAATCGAAGAGGCACCTACTTTTCTAGCCTTGCCAGCACCTGTCACACGCACACTCAGCTTTGCGGAAATTATGGGCATTCTGTCGAAGACTTCTGGTGAAGTAGAAAGCACATGAATCTTACTGTTCAATCACCCACTTCCCACACGCAACAATAGCTCATGGGTACCACAGATAACTTTGCCAAAGTCTCTGCCAAAGTTGAGCACGTGAAGCTTGCAGCTCCCACTACATCGCTCTGACCAAGAAAGGTAAAAGAATAGCAAAGAAACAGCACTAACAAAGTTTAGACACATAAATTTTGAAAGTCTAGCTACCATATTATTACCCACAAGGGTAAAGGAACAGTACCACTGCTGGATAATTGGAAAGTCCCTGTGTGTCAACCTCCGTGCTTCGTGGCAAGGTAGACTAGCAAACATGCCCAACCTTTACTCACATCCGAGAAAACACTCCCAACAAGATTGCTTATTCCAAAATCGAAGAGGCACCGCCCTCCGAATCTCGAGAGCCAGACTCCCAACATGATTACTTTCTCAAAAATCGAAGAGACACTGCTCCCCGAATCTCGAGAGCTAGACCCCCAGCATGATTGCTTTCTCAAAAATCGAAGAAGCATCGTTCTCCGAATCTCGAGAGCCAGATACCACATACCACTTTTTCAAAGTGCTCTGACAGAGTTAAAACATGTGAAGCTGGCAGCTCCCACTACCGTGCTATGACCAAGCAGGGTAAAGGAATAGCATTACTACTTGTTGTTAGGGAGACTCCTATATATGTCGACCTCCATCCCTAACGGACAGGCAGACCTGCAAAAATGCTCAACCCTTCCTCATATCTGAGAGGGCACTCCCAACGAAGCCTTTCGAAATATTCAGCTTTCTTTCCCCCCGATAATACCTCTGCAAACAAGCTATACTAGAGCAAGAATATCTCATATCATCAGGGTTAAAAGCAAGAGTATCCCATATCATGCTTTTTCCCTGTCTTTTCCTTTGGCCTTGTTTTTACCTGCAAGACAAGGAGAAAGAGAGCAATCAGTCAGCACTTGAAATCAAGCTCCCAGCCAGGAACTGACTGCCTGGAACCCCTTACCTGATTACTTACCTGGCATTGCTCTCGAGTACTCATCTTCAACATCTTATGTTTCCAGGGAAGATACCGCATCTGCTTGAGGAACAGATAGGGCAAGTGCGAAGGATACAAGGAAGCATGTGGAGACAAGCGTAACAGCACACGTGCCGATACATCCATTACTCTGTCAAAAGCAAAAGTATCCCATATCAGCAGGGTCGAACGTATTCTAGATTTGATGGACTTGTTTTGACCCTCAAATTCTTCAGTCGGCCTTATACTCTGGAGGAAACCAGAAAACCCTCCAGCTCAGTTCAAGAATAAGCCTGTGGAAAGTTACTTCTTCAAAAGCAAAAGTATCCTATATCATATCTTCTCATTTTTCTTCTCTTTATCCTTCATGCTGCTGCAAGATGGGGAGAAGGTGAACAATCAGCTGGAGCTCTGATTGCTTACCTTGTCTGTCACCTCTTTCAGCAGATCCCCTAGCTCGGCGACTTGGGGGACTCCTACTACATGGTTTGTATCGCGCTTGACCAAGCCTGAAACTACAAGTAAATTTCAAGTGAAATTGATACATTACCTTGTGCATCTCCACCAGTTAAAGATACCACCCCTGGATGGAGGAAGAGTACTTCCAGAGAAGCTGCCATATCTACCTATGAGACAGATAAGGCAAGTCAAGATGATACCACACTCCGATACTTAGAAGTTTCGTGATTACGAGATCATTCTCCCACAATATTTCCTAATTTCATTTGTACTCTAATGTCATTTGTACTAAATCATTCACTTGTACTCACTAAAGGAGAGCTTGAACCTATGTACTTGTGTAAACCCTTCACAATTAATGAGAACTCTTCTATTCCGTGGACGTAGCCAATCTGGGTGAACCACGTACATCCTGTGTTTACTTTCCTATCTCTATCCATTTATATACTTATCCACACTAATGACCGGAGCAATCTAGCGAAGATCACAAAAAGCGACCGTTTTCGCTACCTAGGATCTATCTTGCAAGAGAACGGAGAATTAGATGGAGATCTCAACCATAGAATACGAGCTGGATGGATGAAGTGTAAGAGTGCATCCGGCGTGTTGTGTGACCGTCGTAGGCCACTGAAGCTCAAGGGAAAATTTTATAGGACGGCAATAAGGCCAGCGATGTTGTATGGCACAAAATGTTTGGGTGGTGAAACATCAACATGTACACAAAATGGGTGTAGCGGAGATGAGGATGCTTCGTGGGATGTGTGGGCACACGAGAAAGGATAAGATTGAGAATGAGGATATCCGAGGTAAAGTAGGAGTAGCCGAAATTGAAGGAAAGATGAGAGAAAATCGGTTCCGGTGATTTGGACATGTGCAAAGAAGGCCGACTGACGCTCCGGTTCGAAGATGTGACTACGGGACAGAGGTTCAGGGCCGAAGGGGTAGAGGAAGACCTAGGAAAACTTTGGAAGAGACTCTAAGAAAAGGCTTAGAGTACTTGGATCTAACGGAGGACATGACACAAAACCGAGCGCAATGGCGTTCTAGGATTCATATAGCCGACCCCACTTAGTGGGAAAAGGCTTTGTTGTTGTTGTTGTTGTTGTTGTTGTTGATTGTAGGTTTTTAGGGGATGCATAAATTCCATATTAACCTTGGCCTTACACCTCATAGTTGTTATTTTGGGTTCAAAGGACCACAGTTGAATTTGGATTGGATTTGGATTCTAGTGTATGGATTAGCAATTTAAACCCATTTGGTATGTTTCATATGGAATTTGCAAAGTGATTAGCTTTCATTCCCTTAAATTAGTTGGAATAAAATGTGATTGATGACATATGGAATTCTATTGTATGGATTAGCAGTTTAAACCCATTTGGTACATTGGACATTTAGTTGTACCAATAGAAAAATGTTCTCTCTTTTTGTCGGAGAAAATGAAAATGTTATTGTTATCATATATGTGTAAAGCTAATGAATTCTCAATGTTGATTGGATGTTTGGGTAGTTAAATATCACTGGAAATATGTGATCCTTTCCCTTTTTCATTTTTCCTTTGGTTTGGATTTCAGGAAGGTGATTACATAATCCACTGAGCTGGGAAAAAGGGTAAAATCAGTTATGGGTCGCTATATGTAGGAATGCATGGATACATTGATAGGAAAATCTCATTATTTTGTTGGTCTTTTATCTTGAACACTTGTAAACATGTTCTTTATGAGGAATATTTATGTAGTTTCATTATAGACATTCCATTTCTACTATTGAATTGCTTTTTACAGCCGAGACTGTCATCTTTGATTTTATGAAAATTTTAAATTTTTGGTTTTATTTCAAAATTTTACATTTCTATTTTTTTTTTAAACAGAACCTAATGGGCACAATAACAAAAATAATGCAAACATGGATGGAGAAGGTCATTTGACAAGTTTGTCAGAACATAGACACAAAAAGGCCTTTATTTGTGCCTGCCTCTTTGATTACCAAACAATTTATTGTGCCCTTTTAGCAATGGTGACGTCCATAAAGGGCACAGATAGAAAGTTAGTTGCTGCACTGTTGCTATTGGTCTATGAGCACATATGTTGGTGCTCTTTGGCCTCAAAGGGCATAGTGTGCAGTGCTCATATTTGTTATAGTGTCATAAGCAATTTCCATGCCTGAATTTCCAGGCCCAACGACCAAAACAATTTTCCCACCATATTTCGTGCAGTGCTCCTTGAATCCTTCCAAGCCTAGCACTTGAGGAATACATCATAACCTACCATTGTGAGGCTTAGCTCACTCTCACACACTAAGGTGTAGATAATATTGTTTTGTTCAAAAATAAAATAAAAAATAAAAATGTATTTGGAAGAGAGCCATGTTCATCGTTGATTTTCTTGTGCATAACTGGCCGGGCGCCACTCCCTCATGTCCACCGACCAGCCGAGCCAATTTCCAACACTTTCCGATAACCAGCCCATTAATTCACAACACAAGGCACTGACATCAAATTTGAATATGAGCAGATGCAATGAAATGTGAACATAGAACATCAATGATACAATGGCATGCATCTCATTAAGTCCAGGAACGTCCAAAACTATTGTAATTAGATGTTTGCACATAAGTAGTTGAAATTGAAGCAATATTAACTCATAATCCAACAGATATTCAGATATTTTTCTTATTTCCAAATGAAAAGAAGACTGAACCAAAAGGAGGCAAAAACCCATAAGGTCTACCAAAGCATCCACAAACAGTTCTAACAAAGAGCAGTGGAACCAACAAAGCAAAACCCTATCACGACAAACAACACCACAATAATCAACATCTAAATATGCAGACTTTCAGTGAGATATTATTTCTGTCGAGAAGTTCAAATATGCAAACATCTCCTTCTGTCAAACAATTTCCCTCAGCAAATGCAGCCCAGCCAGAGGATAATTTAAGTGCGTTATGCCAATGAACAGTCAAACTCACATGCCACATTCTATCGTCAACCCCAAGTGTCACAATTTGTTTCTTCTTTTCAATGAAGTGCTTGGAAAAACTAGTTGGAATACGCTGCACAAAATAGATATGTAGTATTAAACACGAGAAACACTAGTGAAAGTGAGTCTCAATAGCATTTTTCTTTTCTTTTTTTGAACCACAAAAGCATTTTTCTAAATACATAGAAAAAAAAAAACGATTTGAGTATGAATACATATGTGACGGATCAACGATGTATGGGTGGCACCTATGCATGATAATATTTGTAAATTGACGATTTCTGATGATGATTCTTAGCAATAAAATTTTGTTTCTGGCATTTATACATGGTTAAAAAAAATAAGTATTTGAATGTGAGATGGCCTTACATTTAACTTTCGCACTGGCCCTGTGTATAATGGAGATGATTAACAGGTATTAAGTTGTAACTTGTAAATATATGTTGTCAATGTTGGAAAATATTAGGATTTTAATTTATTTGAATATTTGGTTTTCTGAGCTTAGTCCGTTAGCATTAAAGTTTCGGTTTCTTACCTTTTTAGGTTAGGGTTAGTTTATTATAAATAACATGCTTGTTATTCAGTTGATAATTAAGTTATTCACAATGTAGTCTCTTAGGGGTTTTGTAGCCGTTCCGGCATTTTCATTTATTTAATAATATTCCTATTATTTTGTTAGTCTTGTTTGTTGCGCACTCTGATATTCAACTTGGTATCAGAGCGGGTTTGATCCTTAGGGTTCAATCCGTTCTCGTTGGTATCAATTTGTTTGTATCAGTTTTGTTTCCGTCATCTTCCGCTGTTTGTGTTTTCGTTTTAGATTTGTTAGTTGGTATTGATTGTTTGCAAGAAAAAAAAACAAGGAAAACAGAAAGGTTTTGCTGTTTGTTCGCATGAAAGAAAAAAGAAAGAAAAATGGGAAGGAAGGAAATGATAGAAAAAAAAAGCAAAAAGAGAAGGAAAAAGAAAAACAATTGTTTGTTGTTAGTTTAAGGTCCACGGGCAACAAGAAAAAAAAATGGTTAAGTTTGTTTTTAGGTCCACACGAGTTGTTGGCCTGTTTGAGATTGTTTTGTGACCGTCATTCTAGTACTTGGAATTGTGACTACTCGAGTGATAGTATTTGTGTTTGTTTGTTTGTTGCTACAATTGAGATATGAAAATCTCGTCCGTTTAGTGACGGGTTCTTTCCATACTCTCAACACTAGCCAATTTGAACCAGAACCAGTTTGCCAGCCAGAATCAAGTCAAGTCAAGTCAAGAATTAAGAATCAAGAACCAGTTTGCCAGTCAAGTCAAGTTAAGTCAAGTCAAGTCAAGTCAAGTTTGCCAGTCAAGTCAAGTCAAGTCCAGTCAAGTCAAGTCAAGTTTGCATACCTACCAATTTGCCTAACGGAGCCAGTCCGCATCTGCTTGTTTGCAAACCCATGTCGTATACCGCCATGAGTTTGACGGGGAGTGTTGGAAAATATTAGGATTTTAATTTATTTGAATATTTGGTTTTCTGAGCTTAGCCCGTTAGCACTAGGGTTTCGGTTTCTTACCTTTTTAGGTTAGGGTTAGTTTATTATAAATAACATGCTTGTTAGTCAGTTGAGAATCAAGTTATTCACAATGTAGTCTCTAGGGGTTTTGTAGCCGTTCCGGTATTCTCATTTATTTAATAATATTCCTATTATTTTGTTAGTCTTGTTCTTTGTGCACTCTGATATTCAATTGTCAATGAAACTTACCAACACACGGGATGACCCCAGACCATGGGTGACTCTGAAGAATGGATTGCTTGAAACGAACTTGTTGGCAGCTTCAAAAGCGCTAAAAGATGTATCGGAAGGCCCTTTAATAAAACCAACAAAGTATAATCATCATATTTCCTCGGCCAAAATTTTTGGTTAGACATAATTAAACTTATGCACCACAGAATACATTGTGCAGGACGTCCATTCTTTAAAGTGCATCAATATTGTCGAAAATGTATTCGATAATATGGTCTTACGTTTTGTTGACAATAATGCTATGGGCGAACGGACCTCAGCCAGTTCATTACCCATGGCAAATCAACAGTCAGTTCATTATTGAAGAATGGACCACAGTTTCATTACTGAACTAACCTATACAAACCTAGTCATGGTGCACAAATTCTAAAATTAATAGCTGATTATTTACCAGTTGGAGACATGCGGCAATTTGCAGCTTCTGTAGTGCGGAACACAAAAACTTCGAAAGAAAGTTTAACGTCCTTCATCAAGGTGAAAACACAAACAAGAAAGTTTAACGTCCTTCATCAAGGTGAAAACACAAACATCATCCACTTCCAAATTATTGTCCATTACAAATGCTTGCCAACCTTGCAGGAACCTGGCTTTCGAGTTTTCACATTTGAGTTTAACAGACCAAGTTCCTCCATTCGGACCCTTAAGGATGGCATTACCACCAGCAGACTTCATATGAAGATGTCTCTGGGTAAACTCTGATCGTAAATACTTTGAAAAAATGGAAAACAGGAAATTAGGACGAGAACAAAGTATTTCAGAAAAATATTGGAATAATACACATTAATCTTGTTATTTGCTTCAAAGGATTCTGTATATACAAAATCTTACCAAATAACTTTGAGTGACATACGACGGTTGCATGACAATCCAAAACGAAGGGTTTACAGATTTGGAGCAGAAAGCAATGGCTCTCTCAAGAGCTATAGCTTTTCCACTTGTAGTTGATGATGCTAACAGAGATTTTTTGAAATTTTTCGGGCAGGAGGCAAATTTGTCCAAGAATACAACAGAATCATCATCTGATTCATCTCCCCCTGTGACCAAAACAAAAGTAATGCGTTAAAAGTGTTAACTACATTGTAAAAGATGAAGGATTGATACAGAGGAAGAGGAAGAAGATAGAGAGAAACAAGAGAGATTCTAGAGTGAGAGAGTTTAGAGAGAGAAATAGGATTTGAATTAACTGAGCAAATGAAGATTACACATACTGTTTATATAGAAATCCTAACTACTCTAACCAAATACTAACTACCTAACTATATTACTAACTATATTACATTTTTACCCTTAATACTCCCCCTCAATCTCAACTGGGGAAACTCAGTTTGAGATT
Source organism: Malus domestica (assembly GCF_042453785.1). Lineage (NCBI taxonomy): Eukaryota > Viridiplantae > Streptophyta > Magnoliopsida > Rosales > Rosaceae > Malus > Malus domestica. The sequence goes on from NC_091662.1 coordinate 13,016,942, forward strand.
GGAAGAATTGAGACATGGTAGCACTGAAACTGTAGATTTAGGAAAACCACCATTGGATTGATACCCAAACATCTGTCCACATGTAGCACTTTGACTAGAGTCAACACTTTGGATTAGCCTGCGCGCACACAGGTTTTTGAAATAACGATCTTTCTGCCATTGATCAACATCACCATCTGACAAAAGGCAACTATTCAAACATCATCACAGTGAATACTACCTTCAAAACCACTTCAACAGCAAGTCATGTAGAAAACATGACACTGAATCAAACCATACAACTTGAAGCAGATGTACGGCCATACGACAGAGAGTAAGCGCGTATACTCAAACCATATCACCAAAGCTTATAGCTTTCCCAGAGCACTGAATCAAACAAGTGTACCCCATGACCTCTTTGAAGCTGTTGACTAAAAACCTCTGTCTGTCTGTCCAAATTTCTTCCACTGCCTTACAAATAAAGACACCTGTATGCCGCTGCCTCTATCAGGAGTTGTACACAAGAACAACCTTCTATAAAGTAGTTGTAGCACACCCTCATGCCGGTATAACACTTCTTACGGGATTACCCTTCGTGGGATTCACCGTCAACAATCTCATTCAACTTGGCTTCGGCCTTTAATATTTACAAAAACAGAAAATTAACAAACTATAGTGTGGCATCGGCCTTAACTATAGCACCACGGGATCGCCCTTTGTGGATTTTACCAAAAAAACAACTTCTTTGAACAATGGCATCGGCCTTCACAATTTCAACAATTGAAATCAACATCTATGTAGTATTACCCTTCGTGGGATTTACCTACTCAAACCACGGGATTACCCTTCGTGGGATTTACCGTTAACAACTTCTTCAAACTTTAACGTATAACCGGACTTACTGTAGATTCATGCTAACAACTGAGTTGGTTAGACTCTGAAATGACAGGCTGTGATTAGAAATATACTGCACAACTCCTCAGTTAGCACCTGAACACTCACTCCAGTAACCTTTGCTGAATCTAATAAACAGGCATTGCTGCTTGCTTCGTTGCTTTGCCCTGGCACACTGATCTGCCAAGATTCACTGAAATGGGACTGCCAGTTCCCCTTATTCTCCATTTTATACTGCTAAGATTGGGTGAAACGATAGATACATCACCATTAGTCGAGTTGTTGACAGACTGACCAAGTAACAGGGGTTCAGAACCATTTGTTTGGTAATATATAGCCAGTACTTTCATCCTCTACACGGGCAACAACATCCTCCACTCACAAAAACCAGAAACAATGCTAACAAACTCATCTTCAAGACCCAAGATACTTGATACACAAAATAAACTGCAAACAGAACCCATCTTCAAAACCCATCGCACCAAGCCACAAATCACTACAATTCACCTTATTGAATACCCAAAGAAGACTCAAACTGACCACGACAATCAATAGTCTTGAATCCAAATATCCCAAATATTACACTAATATCCCAGAAGAGATTCAAAGATGAACAAAATAGTGAACATTTTCTTACTGAAACATTTAATCATACAGATTATGTGCACTGTGAAAACCCAGAAATCAAGAACCTGATAAGAACTTCAATCTTGACCCAAGAATGCTGAGAGAGAACCTGATAAGCTCATCCGGCGGAGCATGCTGTCCGTATCGTCGAAGGAGAAGAAGGTGTGTACGGAGGACCAGGAGCAAAACCCACTTGACTGGTACATTGTTCTTCAAATATCCCGACCCAGACTGTAGGACAACAGTTCCATCAGCAAGGCTCACAGCCTTGTCCATCTCTTTCACCACTGCATACTTTCTCGCCTTCTCACTTACTAGAAGCCCGTAATCATCATGTCCCTCACTCTTGGACAGTTTCCATACCCCTTGGTACTTATCTTTCGAAGAAACAATCCATCGGCCTTCAAACGACTCAGAAAATGGCTCGTAAAAGATCGAATCGACTTCGTATTCTGAAGAAGTGTGGATCTGGGAAGCAGAGCTTTCAAATCAGCTGTTCCAGTGTGTAGGCAAAATCGAAGGCGCGCTTAGGGTTAAGGCGCGACGGTCCTCATGGCAGAAACATCAGCCCATATGGGATTGGAATCGGTGAAGCCGCCATTTCTCCGAAGTCAAACAAGCCGAGAACTTTGCCTCGGTTCTCCAACTTTCGATCTCTCGCTTTCAATCGGGCACAAGGAGACTCATGAATTTGATCGGAAAGAAATCAACCCAAAAACAAATCAACCTAAAAGAATGATCACGGAAGCACCCAGAAGCTTATCCTAACACCTAATGAAAATTTGGAAAAGAAACTAAGCTGGAAACATATGTAAAATAATGAGAAGTAGAACCACCAGAATCCATGGCGTGAGCCTGGTGGCTCTGATACCATGTTAACTACATTGTAAAAGATGAAGGATTGATACAGAGGAAGAGGAAGAAGATAGAGAGAAACAAGAGAGATTCTAGAGTGAGAGAGTTTAGAGAGAGAAATAGGATTTATATTAACTGAGCAAATGAAGATTACACATACTGTTTATAAAGAAATCCTAACTACTCTAACCAAATACTAACTACCTAACTATATTACTAACTATATTACATTTTTACCCTTAATAAAAAGTAGTCAAAGTGATGGAAAAATAAATTCAATACTGTTTTTTTTTTCAAAAAAGTGCCTAAATTATTTTCCTCATACCGTTGAGGTCTTTCAAAAAACATTGCCTATTTAGTACGTAACCAAATTTTCTAATATATGATTACTTTTGACTGCAAATTTTGAGCGAGGTTCAATCTTTGTTGGCCTAAAGTTGATGTTGCATTTTTTTGCTGCTTTATTACTTGTTCTGATTTTCTTGAGTGGTTGAGGAGAGGGTAATGGTGATTTCTCCCTTGTTTTTCTCGTGCACCGTTGAAAGTCATCGGAGATTTCAACAGAGTCCTCATTTTCATCTTCATAATCAGGTTCGTCCAGAGATGTGGAGCTTTTATATGCTCTTGATCTTTCAGAGATTGTGAATGGTTCCTGGCCTCTCTGAGCGGTTCGCAGGCCCCCACTACATTCCTTTGCAGCAGAAGAAATGGAGCAAATTGCAGCTTCTTTACTGCGGTAAAAGGCGACTTCAAATGTAATTTTAAAGCCCTTAATCAACATAAATACACACACATCGCCGATTTTCAGATTATTGTCTTCTACAAATGCCAGCCAATCAAGCAGGAATCGCGCTCTTTTGTTTTCATATTTGAATTTAACATTCCAAGTTCTTCCATCCGGAACTCGAAGGATGACACTACCAGTTGGATGCTGCGTAAGATACCTCTTGGCAAACTCCGAAGGCAAAATCTTCAAAAAGAAAAACAAAATCCAAGTTAGGCAACAAGAAAACATTTCGAAGAGAATTATGGTTATCATATCAGAAGATTTTACTATAGAACGCTTACCAATTGGTTGAATATGTAGGAAGGCTGCATGGCAACCTTGAAGTGAGGGTTTTCGGATTTGAAATCGATGGCTCTCTGAAGTGCAATAGCTTTCTCATTTTCAGCCCAATGGTTTCATCCATAAAGTGCTTTTGGTCTCTAATTTTTTACTTGTAGAATCAATAGAAGTACTTATTCTCTTTATCTTGTGAGGAAGAGGAGAAGGCAATGGAGATTTCTTCCTTGTTCTTGGGCACGGCGGAAAGTCCTCCAGGATCTCCACAGATTCTGTTAGTGTTTGTGTGTGTGTTTTCAGTATGTGTTTCAATGAAGGTTGTCTTCAAAGATGGAGAGAGTTTCAGAGAGAAGAAGCTGCAAAGATGTCTCTTCGAATTTCATTAACATTTCACACAATACAATCTAACCGTTATATGAAGAAGGAAGGGAGATCCTTCACTCTTCAACATACAATACAATCTTAGCCATTCATTGGTATCATCCTATGAGATGATGCCACTTGGCTTATTCTATTACTTAGGCTAGATACAAGATTAAAGTGCCATGTGGACTATGATCCAATGGCTCACATTTAAACAGAAACAAAACATAGAGACATGATTCTTGTTGCCAAGCTTCAGCTAAAGGGTTATACACCAACAGATTCATCATCATCTTCATCAGTTTCTTCCATCCCCGGCAATGGTAATGGATACTCAATCCCCGTGGCACTTCTATCAAATATGCAAGCATGGAATTTGGAATTCCCTTCATATCGAAAAATGAGACGGTCACCATAGCCAAGAGAATAAAACTCAGAAAACTTTGGCCAACCCTTGTCAAACCAAACCTCCCCACCACGCCTTGTCACTTCGATTTCCCATTCTGCACCACTTGGAAGCTTGAAATGTACTGGATTTGATAGATTTTCTCCATAGTTGTTCACAAATTTCTTCGGAATCCTCTGTACAACAACAAACGCTATAAAAAAAAAAAAACTCAATTAGCTTGCTAGCTCATCAGCAATCTTCTGTCAAAAAAATATTTGATACAGATGTGAGTAATTACAAGTTTTCTGCATCTAGATGTTTCAACTGGGATGATCTTGAAAAAATGGGGAGTGGTAGGAGAAAAGCTCGGCCGTTGACGATGATCCATTTCCGGAATAAGAGAAGCCATTGCAGCGCTTAAGATTTTATTTCAGCGCTTGTAGACTTGTAGGAGTAAAGCTGTAGTTTTTTTAAGAAACTTTAACGAAAAGCTCATGTTACTGTTTACTTTAACGAAAAACCACATTTTTACACTAAAAAATCAATCTCGGTACTATTCACTTTACCCTTTATTTTGTCCTTATCATTAAAACTCAAAGTTTTCAATACATTTTCATTAGTTTTCCTTTTTTTTAAAGGATGCGGCTAATTAAATTACTGGAGCAGGTAATTGTTGTAATAATTGTTCTTCTTTTTTGGAAAATAGGAGTTGTTATGATGAAGGCTGCGCTGCGAATTTCTGCCGCATTTAAGCTTTCATTATTTGAGATGCTTCTTCAACTTCCGACACAACAAAACTTCTTCAACTTCCCAACCCAAAGCTAAATATCATTGTTATCTGCGAATTTCTGGCAGCAAAAGAGGTTGCTGTAAAATTTGACAGTAGTTTCAAATATTTTTTTATTAATTATTAAATGTATTTTATTAAATTTTAATTAGTTCAATCATTTATTATAATTAATGTAGAGTTGACCGATGCAATTATTCTACCTTTTATTTCTTTTCAATCAAGGAAGGTGAACAGATTACTGATTAAATTTTAAATATCCTTTCCACATTCTATTTAGCCACTTATTCTTTGGATTCTAATGGGGGTGAGAATCTCTCGAGTCTTAGCTTTACATTATGTGTTGGCAGATTTGGAAAATGAGGAACAACGTGGTTTTCAATAAAGTTAAGGTCCACCCTCATTGAGTGGCGACTTTGGCCTTTAACATGGCGAATGATTATAACAATGCTAATAAAAAAGATGTCGTTTCTCGGAAGAAGCAGGATCGATTAATCAGATGGCTTCCTCCGGATGATAATTTTGTCAAACTAAATTTTGATGGTTCAGTCAAGAATAATGTAGCGGCTGGGGGTTTCGTCATTCCAAATGACAATGGTGATCCAGTGTTAGCTGGGGCAAGACACTTAGGGGGAGGTTTCAATCAATGTTGCGGAATGCTTGGCTCTAAGGGATGCACTTTGGATGGCGAGATGCAGAGGGCTCTAGAGGATCATGGTGGAGGGGGATTCAAAGCTTATCATTGAGGCGGTTCAGGGAACTAGTGGTGTCCCCTGGAGAGTGAGGAGTATCATTAAAGACATCAAATTTATAGCGGGAACCTTCGAGCTTATATCATGGAATCATGTGTATTGCGAAGCAAACTTTGTGGCTGATGGCATTACGGATACGGGCTTCCAGTATGGAAATCTCCATAGGCCCTTACCGCTTGCTACAAATGGAGCCTTTCGTATGGGCTTAGGTTGTACTAGGGGTTTCTGTAACATCCCACATCGCCTAGGGAAGTGGATCATATAAGCCTTATATGTATATTCTTATATCTACCTAACACGAGGCCTTTTGGGAGCTCACTGGCTTCGGATTCCATCGGAACTCCGAAGTTAAGCGAGTTCGCGGTAGAGCAATCCCATGATGGGTGACCCACTAGGAAGTTCTCGTGTGAGTTTCCAAAAACAAAACCGTGAGGGCATGGTCGAGGCTCAAAGCAGACAATATCGTGCTACGGTGGAGTCGAGCCCGGGATATGGTGGGGGTCTGGGCGGGGATGTGACAATTTGGTATCGAAGTCAATCCTTGACCGGAAGTGTGCCGACGAGGACGTTGGGCCCCTAAAGGGGGTGGATTGTAATATCACACATCGCCCAGGGGAATGGATCATGTAAGCCTTATATGTATATTCTCATCTTTATCTAGCACAAGGTTTTTGGGAGCTCACTGGCTTCGGGTTCCATCAGAACTTCGAAGTTAAGCGAGTTCGCGGTAAAGCAGTCCCTTGATGGGTGACCCACTGGGAAGTTCTTGTGTGAATTCCCAGAAACAAAACCGTGAGGGCGTGGTCAGGGCCCAAAGCGAACAATATCATGCTACAGTGGAGTCGAGCCCGGGATATGATGGGGGCCTAGGAAGGGATGTGACAGTTTCTCCGTGTGATGGATCCCCTCCTGAGCATAAGGATTGGAGCCTGCTGAGCAGCCCATCTAGGCCTTTGAAATTTGATCCAACGGCTGTAATTATTATAACTTTTAGAAGGGCCTCCTGTTTGTAGCTGTTGGATCAAATTTCAAAAGCTCAGATGGGTTGCTCAGCAGGCTCCAGTCCCTATGCTCAGGAGGGGATCCAGTTCCGCTCCTTTCCATCTAAAAAAAAAAGAACTTTAAATGTCCTTTATTAAATTTTAATTAGTTTAATAATTTATTTTATAAAATAATAAAATAATAATTTAATTTGACATATTGGTTGGTGAACAAAACTTTAAAAGATGTCAAAGTGCCACATAAGCTGTCAAAGTGAGACTCTTTATGAATTCTCCATCATCTCGTATTTTTTGCACAATATTGTATAACGTGAACACTTCTCTGGTTTTGAACATATTGGTAATTGCACTCCGTTATAACTTTAGTTGGTATTTGTGCAAACTTCTTCTTTTTTTTGGAATAATTTCTTGTCTGTTTATTTTTTATATATATAGAAAAATGTTAAGGAAACTTTCTCAAAAGTGAGATTTTTCATGGATTTTCTATCACTCATTTTTTTAACACGATGTTTTATAATGCTGACACGAGAGTTGACGTTAAACTATAAGATGACATTAAAAGCATCTCATCAGCATTCCTCTCAAAACTATATTCTACAGTAAACCACCATACAATCCATTGCCGTAGTTGTAAAATTGGAAGAGGCAACTCAGCAGAACTCAATGAAACCAACTCAGGCTTCTACATTAAAGAGAGGTGATTGAGGATCAGAATGTGAAGAGAGATGAATATGGTTGTATGAAAGCATCTCTAAAAGAGATGTCAAAATATTCAAATCAGCAATAACAATAATAAAAGACAGTTGCAATGCTTTCCAATCAAGAAGTCAAATCTGATGTGATTGTAAGCAGTTAAAACACTGCATGCATAGAATCACATACATATATAAATATGCATACGTAAAATAAGTATGCTTACCTAAAGGAGAACTCGCCATTGCAGAAGAAGGATGAAAATGAGATCTTCTACACTCCACAGCCCAAAGTTCCAGCTTAGAATAGGGTTACGCTCATAATGGATAATTATGTGAGTGCAGGAACCTCCTAATATATAGCTAACCATCTTTGATATTAGGCCTATCAACTGATACTCGAATATTCTATATTGATTAGGGTTTCGATATGGTCATATTCCATGATGAACTCTTGTTAAAGCATGATAAGGTTACTTGAATATAGTTGCATGTTATTAGGACTCCCAATCTCTGCCAAGTAAGCACGTAATCTTCTCAACATGATAACTCAAAACTGAATTACAAGTTTGTCGAAAACAAGAAGTCATTCTCCTTGACACTCACAAACTTACAGTGGCATGACATGGAATGACAGCTCTCCCTTGCTGTCAAATTTGACCACGGCATCAAATGTTTTTTTATTAATTTTTTTTTATAGATCTGCAACTCTCCTCTCTCTCACCCAAACCTAAGAAGTGCCTGGACATATCAGCTCCCAGAGCCGCTCATACTCCGCCATCTTGTGCCACTGCTTGCTCACACACGATGCCATCCCCAACGTCCGCGTGTCCACGTGCTTGAACACCTCGAAGATCAGATTGTCGTCCAGATTCGAAAACCCTGCCCTTTTCAGCTTATCCTGGTCAACGCAGTCAATCACCATCTTCTCCTCCTCTTCCTCCACCTTAATCCTCTTCATCTTCACATCCGTTGAACTCGCCGCCGCCATCGAATCGTCCCCCAATGATGCTCTCTTCATCGAACGATTACAACCCACCAGTCCGAATCTTCCTATCGATCGCTTACAATCGGAGATTTTAAAGTAATTTTGGGAAGATTTGGTGGGTAATTGGAAAACCCATAGCCCAAATTGTATGACCTGTGGGGGTGTGTGGAAAGAAGGGGGTGGGAAATGCCAGTCCGAATCTCCCAATTCTTTGTACTCTGCTTTTTCTTATCTTTTACCTGCCTAATCTCTTTTTAATAAAATAAAAAGAAAAGAAAATAGTGTAATAAAATAATATTTAATTTGACATATCGATTAGAAAATAAAATTTGGAAAGATGTCAAAATACCATATAGGCTGTCAAATTTAAATTTTATGTTTAAAATTTGACATTGACATCTTCTTTGGAGATGCTCTGAAAGCAAAATGTGCTTCTTTCGTTCGATGAAACTCTTTGCAAACTTCAATACAGTCAATAAATATAGTGTTGAAATATAAAAGGGACCATGCAAGGCCTTATAACTAGTTTACGATGAGACCTCAACTTTTTTATAGTAGTGATATTATGCTACCAATATATCAAAATACAAAGTACAAATTGTATTTAGGAACCTTTGAAACTGCAGCCAAAAAGAGGTCTATTTCACAGCAAAACATGGTAACTGAGCTCTGCGTCCCTCTTTAAATGACAGTACACACTTTGAGTAATCAACTTCTGAAAATATGAACTTTCAGCACAATGTCATTTATCTCGACCAGCTCAAATGTGCATACATCTCCTTCTCTCAAACGATTTTCCTCTGCAAATACACGCCACCCACCAGAAATGTGCGAATGTCTGCTTCCCTCGTTGTTGTAACCAATTATATTAACAGGCCACAATTGCTCTCCGACCCGAAGAGCTGCAATTTGCTTCTTTTGTAATTTTAATCTCTTGGCAAACTCGGCTGGTACATGCTGCATACGATGAATGATATATACCTAATTTAGAGCAACTACATATACATAATATATGCACAACTAATAAGGTTCATGGAGTATTTGTGTTTGAAGGCTTGAAACAAAGTTGTATAAATATGTGGTCAATGACTCTACCATTAGCTTGGATGGTGGCCGCACAGTGGCTCTAAAGAAAGGATTTTTTGTGATGAACTTGTTAGCAGCTTCAAGAACCCTTGAAGCCTTCAAACATGAAGGCCTTTGGGTAACCTGATTAGAAATCTTTGACATGTTGGCAACTTCAGAAGCACTCAAAGATGAAGTGCAAGGCCTCTGACTAACATGCCGGCCATTAATCTTCCCCATTTTGCACTTGCCTACAGTAAAATCAACAAAGTATATAATCATTTCCAGAGCGACCTAGTTAAAGCATTAACTTATACAACATAAAATTCTCCATGCAGATCAATAATAAAACTAATATTGGGAAAAATGCATCAGTAACATGTGAAGTTCTCTTAGTGAAAAGGATGTCACGTTGTTGATGACATATCAACGGTCCGTACTGATGTCAGTTGATCAATAGGTCCTAAAATGGAACAAAACATTTATGTGGAAGCTATGCATTTGTAACGCGGCACAAATTCGAATATTAACAACTGATTCATTGTAAACTTGGAGAAAAAGAGAAATTTGTTGCTTCTGTACCACGGTAAAAGACAACTTCAAACGAGAGCGGAATGTCCTTAATCAAGATAAAGACACACACATCACCGACTCTCAAATCATTATCTCCTACAAACGCCAGCCAACCACACAAGAACCGAGATATTTGGTTTGCATATGTGAATTTAACACGCCAAGTTCCTCCATCCGGAACACAAAGGATGGCACTACCAGTTGGCTGCTGCATAAGATGCCTCTTGGCAAACTCCGAAGGCAAAATCTTCAAAAAGAAAAACAAAGAAGGCAAAAATTTGTTTTACTTTTTCATATATATTTTACATCGTATTGAACACTGCATGGCAACAAGTAAAGATAATAAATAAATAAATATTTGAACAGAGAATGTTTGATTGTCTATAGAAAGCTTACCAAATTATGGAATATGTAGGAGGGCTGCATCACAACCTTGAAGTGAGGCTTTTCAGATTTGAAATCAATGCATCTCTGAAGAGCTATAGATTTTTCATTTTTGGTCAATGGATGCCTCCTTGAAGAGCTTTTGTTTCCGAATTTTTTACTTGAAGAAGTGCTTATTCTCTTTTTCATGCGAGGCAGAGGACATGGCAACGGAGATTTCTGTCTTGTTCTTGGGCAGGGTGGAAAATCCTCCAAAACCTTGAAGGATTCATCATCATCTTCATCACTTTCTTCCACCTCCGGAAATGGTAACGGATACTCAATCTCCGTGGCACTTCTATCAAATATGCAAACATGAAATTTGGAATTCCCTTCGTAGCGGAAAACTAGAGAGTCTCCATAATCAAGAGAGTAAAACTCAGAGAATTCCGGCCAACCCTTGTCAAACCAAATGTCACCATTACAAGTTCTTACTTGGATTTCCCATTCTACACCACTTGGAAGCTTAAGAAGTATTGGATTTGATATATTTTCTCCATATTTATTCACAAATTTCTCCGGAATCCTCTGTACAACAGTAAAATAATTACTCAATTAAGTAGCTGTCTAGCTCAAAGAAGTAAAGAGAAAAAGTTGAACTTACAAGTTTTGTGTATCTAGAAGCTTCATTCGGAATGATCTTGAAAAAATGTGGAGTGGTAGCCGAAAATGTTGGCCGTGCACGATCAGTTTCCGGAAGAAGAGAAGCCATTGCAGGTAGTTCTACTTAAAAATTAGGGGAGCTTTTCAGATGTATTTCATAGCTTGTTGCAATGCTGCATTGTTATATAATTGTGTTTTGTTTTTGGAAAACAGCAAATGCCTTGGTCAAGAAGGCTCTGCCAACCAGAAGGCAGAAGCTAAAGAACCTCTCTTTCTCACACGCCAAAGCTTCTTCAACTTCCCAAACCAAAACTAGATATCATCATTAATGTTTTTTTTATTATAGAAAATTTTGACGATACAAGGGGAATTTTATTAATGTATTTTTCTAATTAAAGCATTTGTAGATTTTTGGTTCACATGTCCAAATCACCTTAATCAATTTTCTCTCATTTTATCTTCAATTATGATCACTCATTCTTTCTATAAAGAAATTCAAACAAGATGTTGACATGGCTTAAACGTGATCGTTCAAATGAGAGGGGACTAGAGGGAGGGGAATTTGAAAGGGGAAGAATCCTATTCCGTAAACGAAAGGGGAGTGCTACCAACTTTTGCACTTGTATTTGAAATCTTTTACTTATTCAAATGACATTTGGTATTTTTTTTTTAATACATTTGATATTATCTACACTAAAGAGTAGGAGTTGAGTTGAACCTCACAATAAGTGACCATTATAATTTGGTTTCTCTTTGACAATCAAACCTAAAACATCTCACTTACAAGTGAAGAAAAATATCACTAGACTGTAATCCTAAGAGACAATTGATACGTGTCATTTTATTACACAAAAACAAGATTTTTTTTTTTGCTAATACACAAAAACGATATTGCGGATAAGAATTAATAATGAAAAATAGAAAATATAATTTCACATGCATTAAAGTTCTTGTTTTTTTATATAATAAATGACACATGTCATTTGAAGAAGAAAAAATGTCTAAACGCAAAAGTTAGTGAAAAGGTTGTTAAAATTTCTCTGAAAAGAAAATTATAGATTTGAATTTTGAAGCGAAAACACAACAAAAATGCTTACCAAAGAAAGGTATTGAGAAAAAGATAATAGAGAGACCAAAATTTTAAACTAAATTTGCAAACCAAAGATATGTTACTAATAGAAAATAATAAAGCTTGTTAATCGACATTTAGTAATAATTCAATCATCAACATCCACATCATTTGATTTACAAAATTTGGTTTAAAAATTTAATCTCTCTACCATTATCCTTAAGAAAATATTATCCCCGTGAACTAAGCACGAGTGATCATTACCACACGATCTTAAGGACATAAATACAAAGAATTTGGAGAAAAACGAAACTTTAAACGATGACCAAACAAGTTCGAGTATGAACTTCTGTAAGTTTTTGGGCATGCACACACCTAATGTTGCAGAGAATTCAACAAACAACAAGGTTATTGCCGCTGCCGGGCACATAGCTGAGTGGTTCTGCATATTTAACTAGCATGTCATCAGCATAGAAATCAAACTCTCGCAGCAGCGGATCAGAGCAGCCCCCAGTTCTGTTTTTGCTTTCGAAAGCATGGTATAGTTCTGTCACAAAAATACTAGCTCCGAACATGAAAATATTAACCACATCAATCCTTGAAACGATGAATCATCCGAAACACCATAAATTTAGTAGAAAAATAATCCGAAACTGAATAACAATAAATCGACAACATCGATCAATCCATCAGATCATGTTCAAATTGTTCGGTTCTAAGGTGACTGCAAATGAAGTTAGACTATCTCATCATTTCAATATCTTCTTCACAACCCAAGACACTCAAATAGTCACTAATGACAACTATGATGATCAGAACATTAAGTCGTGCTCCTCCGCTAGCGTTGTTGAAGGCATCCGCATCATTGATCTTTATCTCGGAATATGTAAACTTTGAGTGCACATTTAGAGGTATTCGGTATCACCTCAAGTACACACACATCCCCTTCTTCAAGTCTATTGTCTCTTGCAAACGCTTTCCAACCATGATCCTGGAATCTTGCACATGTCTGACAGTTGTATACCTGGATAATGCACTTAACAGACCAAGATCTCATATCTGAAATCTTTAGAGTCACCTTGCGTTCGCCGCTTTCACAAATATGTTCCTGGGCAAAGTATATAGGTAATTTCTGCAAAACAGGAATAAAATAAAACAAGTTAAACACATATGGACGAAGCCAAAATGGGGTTGATGTTAGTCACATATACAAACTGGGGTTGCTGCAAAAAAGCTTACCAAGTGAGTTGAAATGTATGATGGTCGCATTCTGATCACAACAAATGGATTGCGAGATTTGAAACTTCTAGCTTTCGCAAAGGCTCTTTCAGTTTTATCTTCCAATTCACTCTGAGCAGTTCTCGAAAGGACCTTTGGTGATCTGTGTGCAGCAGACATGCCTCCATCACCACCTGTTTAATTCCAATTATTCAACTCCAAGAGAGGTTTAAGAAGAAAAGGAAAAATCTCAAAAGTATTCTAAATGTGCACTCAAACCACAGTGAAGATACCGTGAGTCCTCCTTTCCTTGTCATGCTTCATTCTTTGACATTCAATTTCCCCACTTGAATTGGAATCGGTTTCATCTTCATCGCTTAAATTGAAGTAGTCCATCTCTAAAGTATTCCTTCGAAAAATGCGAACCTGGAAATGGGAATAGACCCCTTTGTAGGTGAACAACAATAAGCACCCCAGCTCGAGGAAGTAAAATCGAGCAAACTTCAGCCAGCCCCTTCGTAACCAAATCTCACAATCACGCCTTGACAGTTCTACTGGCCATACTAATCCATTTGGAACTTCAAGGAACATTTTGTCTCCGATAAAATCTTCATATTTCATTGAACCTATCGGTGGAATTTTCTGTAGTCGATAGCACATTTCATGAAGAAATAAAAACAAGAAAATATTACTGGAACATTCAGCTGCTTGTTTTATGTAATTTATAATGAAGATTATGATAAACTTTATAGGCCCAACATGGTCCACCACCAGTATCACCGATATTGTCCCAACTTAAAAGAACAAGTCGATGCAAGAATCATCATATAACATACCAGTAATTAGTAAAGTTTGATTAGCACAGGGGTATGACGATTTACGATATACATACCAGTTCGAAAACAAGATCAAAATATACATAGGAGCAGGTAAATGCAGGATATGTGCAAGGCAAGTCAACGGTTTTCTAGAGAAGATGAGAAATATTACCACAAGATTTCAACTTTCATGCTAAGAATATCAACTGAAGTTCACAACTTCAAGCAGAGAGAATATAGGTAGAGATAGAATAAAAGGAAGCAAAGTTATAACTTACGATCCTCCCATCTCGAAGTGTATCATCCAGGACAACCTTGAAGAAGCTTGGAGGAGCATTCAGCGGAAACGCAGGGCCTTTACCATTTCTCTTGCTACACGACCCCATTAGAGGTGACTCGGATGAACCAACATTATCTGTCTCACCACTTAAGTTGTCTTCAACATTAAAAAATGAACCGAAGTCTTTCTCTAAACAACTCCTCGAGAAAATCCGCACGTGGAAGTGAGAATGATCTCCTTCAAAGCTGAATATCAGTAAGTTCCCATGGTCTAGTGAGTAAAACTCTGCGAATTTTGACCAGCCCTTGTTTAACCAAACCTTGCCGTCACGGCTAGTCAATCCTATCGGCCATTTTTCTCCATTCGGAACCTTGAGAACTACGTTGTCTCCTAGATAATCTCCATACACAACCACAGCACTCTCTGGAAGTCTCTGCAATGGATAACTTGCTCTGAGTAATATGACCATGTATCTATAGTTATCTACAATATCAAGACTACATGTGACATAAATTAACGAAGGGACATTATGATTTGGACTGCTCATCGGCATCGGATTGATTTTCTAACAATGGTTCATTTGGGATGCCAAAAATGAAGGCCATATTTTAGCATGTTAAAAGCCGAAATGAGTGCTTTTGGCTTTAATTATAAGTTCCAAAAGGAAGCAGATCAAAGTTTTAGTGTGAAAACAACAACTTATGTTTTTAAGAGAAGTAATCAGTAAAAGAGTTGTGCCTTTTTAATCTGAAAAGGAAAGCAAATTAACCAAAAAGGGTAAGAATTTCTCAAGAAACTACATGTACAGCAGCTAAAATTTCATATGAAGGGAAACGAATGAAGAATAAAAGGCCAAAAAACAGAGCATTTTATAAAGGTCCCAACTTTCAAGTTACAAAAAATGAGAAAAATGACAAGAAGCAAAGTTTTGATCAACTTACAAGCTCTCTCTCTTGAAGATCTTTTGCCATGACAATCTTGAAGAAACTGGAAGGAGCCATTGGAGGGGAGAGAGAGAGATACTGAATGAGTGAGAGTTGAGATGAAAAATGAGCCTACTTTAAATGTCTGTGCCGCTCAGTACTACGGTCTGGTAGTATTCCTCTTCACTTGGAAGTGAGAGGTATTATGTTCGAATTTCGTGTTTTTGCATCTTTCTCATTTGATCTGAACCGTTTATCATGCCATTGTTTTGACGACTTCTGATCTCTCATAACAATTTCTCTTGTACTTTCTTGGTTACTTAAATTTTTTGAACCTGAATCTAATTTTTTTAACTCAAAAACAGTTTTTGAGTCTCAAGCTTAAAATTTTTGTTTAGTAAGACTATTTTGAAAATTTTTGACTGATTTTTTTTTTAGCATATAGATATTTTAACACGAGAATGAGGAGTTCGGTAAAGACATCGACTGAATTAGACTCATGGTCAAACTACAAAATTCATTTTTGTAATTTGGCTTCACATAAACCCCCAGCGTAAACCCACCAGGGCCACCACCAACGTAACCCCCAACCATGCGCCACTCCTTAAACCCCTCCGCCAACATTGCCGCCGTCTGCGTTGGGCCCATAACAACGCCCATAGGCCGTCATCGACGGCGCCACCAAGGCCGCCACGGCCGCCGCAGAAGCCCGAGAGCTTCAACTTCCACGACCACCCGTGGGAGGACTCCTACAGCTGGATGTCGAAGCTCAACGACAAAGTGGCAAGAGGAGAAGTACACGGAGGCCGTCATGTCCGTCACCGACCGCCTTCAGAGCAAGCTCCAGGCCGAGATGGCCTCTCGCATCGGCTCCGACCTCTCCACCCCTCCCCTCCTCTGGGGCCCCTGGTATTTCTGGGTTTCCGATGCTTGAGAGTGAGAATCAAATGCTTGCAGGTTGTACTACCGGCGCGTGGAGGAGGGGAAGCAATTTCCGGAGCTCTGCCGGAGACTCGCGAGTTTAAACGATGAGTTCATTTCGCACAAATCGCCTTCCTCCGGATTCGATTTCACATCGGGAAAGAGGATCGAGCAGAAGCTCATTGATTACAATCAGGAGTCCCAAAGATGTGGGGGTAAATTGCCAATCTTTTACTAATTTATGTTAAAAGTTGGAAATGTTTTGTTTTGTTGGGAATTTAGTTTGAGTTTAATTTTGATATGCTTACGAAGAGTTATCGAAGGTGTCGCCGGATCCTCGGTTTATAGCTTACACAATGTATGATAAGGAGGCTGACTTGTTTAGATTATCTGTTAGGAATTTGAATTCTGGTGCATTGTGTGGTAAGCCGAAAGCAGAGTGTGTTTCGAATTTGGCTTGGGCCAAACACGGGCAGGCATTGCTTTATGTTGTCACTGATGAAAACAGGAGGCCATATAGGCTAGTATTATGCGAAATTTTACTGTTTATGAATGTTATTCTGTTATACCGGAGTGAAATGTTGGTAATTGTAGCCTATTTGGTCAATCAGGATATATTGTAGCGCGATTGGATCAACTGATGATGATGTTTTGATTCTAGAAGAACCGGATGAGGAAGTTTATGTTAACATTCAACACACTAAAGATTTCCATTTTGTGACAGTGTATACCTTCTCCACCATGTCTTCCAAGTTCCAAGGTATACTTTTGAAGATGACTCTGTAATAGGAATTGGCTAAAGCATCGATTTTTGCATGTGGTCCAATATTCTCCTTGGTAGGGTGTACCCGGTTCGAAACTCTCCATTTCCCTAAATTATTGTAATAGTTTTGAACCCTCCGCATCCCCTTAATAATAATAAATTAAAAAAAGAGATATAGTAATTTGTAATTGTGACCTCATTTTAGATGTTTTTGATAAATGCAGCTAATCCATTGTCTGGGGTGAACTTAGTTTGGGAATGTAATGGTATAGCACATGGCATACTTGAGCATCACCAAGGATTTCTTTATCTGTTTACGGATGCTGCTAAAGCAGACCAGTCAGTTGATTACCATTATCTTTTTCGGAGTCCACTGCATTCTTCTTCCAAGAATATGGGAGGTCTGTGATTAACTATGTGTTACGTTTGTTTCTCATATCAATCTTTCATTTTTTTTATTTTAAAGTTTTCTGCTTTTGAATGGTTTTTGTTCTCTGCTTGTGATATGCCCTATAGCAGTTCTCTTTGTTATTAAAATGATTTTATGTTAGTAGCTTTTTTTTCTAGCATCAAGTATAAGCATTTCAGTTCGATTATCTGTTTTATCTGAGTATTTTTCTTGTTTAATGTGGATAGTTACCCCCAGGCGTTAATTTACCATCTGATTTACTGCAGAATGTATTTGGTAGTTATTTTACGGGAAGGGCAAAACTTTAAACTTTGTTCTGTCACTGTACCTTTGCCTGCTGGGAAGGTAGGTTAACAGCACCAATTTTGGGGTATGTCATATGTGTGCATCATGCATTGTTATCAACAATTTCAATGTAGAAGAATTTGAAATTTTCTCTTGACTGTTAATATTCTCATTCGTTTAACCTTGTGCTGTCTCAGGGGCCAGTGCACCTAAAAGAGCTTCACCCACAATTCCTGCCTCTTCCAAAATATGTTATGCAAATTTCACCTGGACCAAATTATGATTACCATTCACCAGTGATGCGCTTTACAATATCATCGCCTGTGGTATGTGAGTAAAAATGATCACTTCTAAAGATTGTTGCAGGATTCTTCCATAGATTTATGCATTCATAATGTGTTTCCATCAAAGAAAAGAAGTTAAAATGTCACGACTGTAATTTGAACTTCTTCCTTTTCTAAGTGGGCTGTGTAAATTAATCCTTTCGCCAAACAATTGATCTCAAAATTACCATTGTCTACCCAGCTTGGTTTAGAATTTGCGACTTTTTAGAAGTTCGAGGTTTTCACTTTTCAGATTAGGTTTATTAATAAGCACAATATGCATCCTTCTGTTTTTAAGATTACTGAATCTGTACTACTCTGGAGTCATCTATCCATTTTTGTTCCATGTCCAAAATTCAGATTATGAACCCAATCTTCTTAACTTTCCCAGATTCCCGATGCTGTGGTTGATTATGACCTGTCAAATGGAAATTGGAATATCATTGAACAGCAGAATATTTTTCGTGAAAGAACACGAATTTTGTTGGAACAACTTCCATAGAAAGCATCAACGAGGAAGCCATAAATTCAAAACCTTTGAATCTTATAACCGATTCCAACTCTGATGATGCTCAGTTGTGGAAAGATCTTTCTGAGTTTTATGCTTGTGAACAGTATAATGTATTTTCTTATGATGGAGTTTTGGTTCCATTGACTGTTGTAAACTCCCGCAAAAAACTAGAAAGAGGATCTGAACCCTGGATTGCTTCATGTCCATGGAGCTTACCGTGAGCTTCTTGACAAGCGATGGCGCAGTGAGTTGAAAAGCCTTCTTGATCATGGTTGGATCATTGCGTATGCTGATGTTAGGTCTGGTTTGTGTTGAATACCATTTCTAAGTTATTTGTGGCTTAATTTCAGGCATACTAAATAATTGACATCATCAGCACTGCAAAACTCAAATTATTTTTCCTTTGGAAAGAGCCTTGTGATTGCCTACTAACTATGTCTGGATAATATTTCCAGAGGCGGAGGAGGTGGAGGTAAGAAGTGGCACCATGACGGACGACGTACACAGAAGACTAATTCCATCAAAGACTACATCTCCTGTGCCAAATTTCTTGTTGACAGAGAGATTGTCCATGAAAACAAACTTGCTGGTTGGGGTCATAGTGCTGGAGGACTCATGGTTGCTTCAGCCATCAATCAATCCCCATATCTATTTAAGGCTGCAATTTTGAAGGTAAACATGGATCTTCTTCCGCTTTTGGTTTTTATTGTCATTTAGGTTTCTGATTAGTTCTTGTTGTATAGTTTTGATGTGGTTTGCTTTGGTTAAATAGACTTTGTTCTTTCTAATTTGGGTTTTGTTTTGCTTCTCAACTCGAAGAGAATCTCATCATATTTTCTTGACCATTGTGATTTGGCAATTGAAAGATCATTGGTAATTGAGGGAAACTAATTCATTGGGAACTTCATTTTGCAAGCATATGTTTACAAGGAGGCATTCCATTCTTTATCGTTTGTAATTAAATACACTTAGTCATGCTGAATTTCTTGTGATTAGCTTCAGAAATGAATTCATTTGCTCTGTGCTTCAGTTTCCATTTTTAGACGCAACGAACACTCTTCACTCTCCCATTTTACCGCTTACAGCTGCTGACTATGAAGAGTTTGGATACCCTGGGGACATTGATGATTTTCACGCTATACGTGACTATTCTCCTTATGACAATATTCAGAAGGATGTTCTTTTTCCAGCTGTCATGATATCCTCATCTTTCAATACACGGTAATTGTTCATATGCCCTACGTTAATTCACTTTTTAACTGCTTTGCAAGGATGTGAATATTCTCACAAGATGAACGAGGAGGATTCTCAGAAGTCAGAAAAACGGAAAGAGTTGGCAGCGTGTTCATGATCTGTTTGCTTGACATGTTTCAGGTTTGGAGATTGGGAATCTGCAAAATGGATCTCACTGGTTCGTGAACTTACAATTTAAGACCAAAATCGTCCAATACTGCTTTAATCTAACGACAGATAAGTGGAGAAAAACAGGTACCTCAAGTGCAAGGAGTTGGCACTGGAGTCTGCATTTCTTATAAAGGTGATGGAATCATAGACCCTAGATTTCGCTTTTCCTGGCCGTAGTGCATCTGTTCATCAGCAACAGAGAAGCTAGCTGCCAACCAGGATCGAATCAGGGCAAAAGTTATCGGTTTCCTATTCAAGTTTCGGATTCCCTTTCAATCACTGTATGTCTTCATACACAAATGGTCTAACCTAATTTAGTTCATTATGCTAAACCAACCTGTGGAATCAAGCCAAAAGATCATCCCCGGAGAAACCATCATGTGGTACTGGAACACTGTCACGTGGAAACCAATCCACGTGTTATAATCTGTATGGCACAAGTTGCTTTCAACTAATATGTTCATATTTTGTTATCAGTACATTTGTCATTGAAATTCAAGGTAAGATAAAGGTGGCATAATGGCATTGTCCTCTTAATATTTTACCTTATCTATTTGTAAAAGCTTTCTGTCATAATATTAATATATATAGTTTCAGTTGGCAACTAGAAACAAATTCAATGGGCTCAAATTTGTCAACCGATCGCTGTCATCACCCACGCTGGAAAAGTTTCCTTCACAAGTTAGCTTTTCCCAAATACCCACTTCCCCCACAAAAGGATTCCTAAATAATGTGGGATGTGTATGTGCCGGTTAGGTGTCATTGCTTTATTTCTTTACAATGACAGCCATAAATGATCAGATTTTAAATCTCACTTGTCAATTGTTGAAACGGTCAACATTTGATTTAAAACTAAGATCAACCGGAAGTATCATATTATAAATCTCAATTGTTAAAATAATTACCATTTAATTGATACGTCGTCAATTGATCATTTCATTTTCCATAACACCAAACTCTTTAAGAAAAGGACCCTAAAGCCTTACACAAATAAAATAAAATAAAATAAATACATTCTTTTAGTAGGTGTGGTCACAGTTGGGTTAAATTTAGTTACTAAAAAGCACCGGTGACAACCGATCCAAACCAAGCCGTCATTAGCCAGCTCCGTTTGCCGGTTTTCGAAGTCCGTAGGGCAAAACTTATCACACATCTTCATAAGAACAATGCTAAAAAGCACAAGAGTGCAAAATCAATGAATCTTTTTTTACAAGTAGTCAATTATTTATACCGTGAATTGTACAAGAGCAGAGTGTTAGTAGTGGGAACAGTTCCAATCTAATTCTGCTTTTGGATTAGAGATTTGTATGAATTTGCCTAAATCCATACACATCTCTAAACCAACTCTACAACAATACTTCCTTTCTGGCAGAAAATAGATAACAAGGGAACATAAATCTACATAAAAACCTAAAGGCGAAAGACGAGAATACAGAGGCTAACAGATTCATCTACCTGCATCGATGAGCAATCTGTGGAAGAACAAAAGAATGCAACTACACAGAAAAATCAGGAACTAGGGCCGTTCCATTCTTTCGGCATGGAAATCATCAGCTCGGATGCTCAGACAGTGATGACAAATAATTTCGCCATCAAATTGATCATTTCGTTTCTTAACTTTGATCAATATCATGGACAGATGTTACAGATTTCGTCTCAGATTCTTCAAAGACAGTTGACAGCCCACCCTCTCTGATAAAGGTTGGATTAAGAAAATTTGCTATAAAAGCCCATAACTTGTAAACATCTTCAAAGTTGGTAAGGAATCCCAGAGAAGCCGTCACAACCTCAAGGCGTACAAACTCGCTTTTTTTACCATTTCTGCCGTTCTCCATTGGCCTGCAAAGGGTAGCATCTTGAAGATTCAAAACACCATTTTTCTGTCTTGGACTATCCATGATTCGTATGTGACTGAGGATACCAACACCAAGTGCAATTCCTTCTTTTTCAGCCAGCTTCTGGACAACTTCTGGATTGATTAGCCCTCTATTCTGGTCTTTCACATTAAAAGCTACAGCTGCTCCCCTTTCGTATTTTATTTTGGGGCCATAGATGTCAACAAGATTTGTTCTTTTGTCTTCATCTGATCCACGCAATCTTAGTTGTAGCAAGGAGGTCACAAGCCAATTGGCCAAAAATCGCAGCCGGGAGGTGGTTTTATTGAGACCTAACGTATTAACATGATCAAGATGCCGGCATATTATCTCAGGTTCCCTCCTGTCCAAGTCTTGCCCATCACCATATGCTCCATCACTAGCGGACTCTTCATCCTCCAGACTAGTTGCAGAAATTTCTCCTGTCTCAAGATTATGGCTTACGTGGTCTTTTTCCGCACTAAAAGACACCCTTCTCCCCCGGCTTGGTTGCTCATTCTCTTCCAAACTAAAAAATCTACCATTTCCATATTTACTCCCCTCCCTTCTCCCTAACAACCTAAATTCACCTTCAGTTTCTCTTCTTATGGCACCACCACTAATCTCTGTGCAACTTCCAATGGTTGATCCATTTTCTAGGTTCTGATGCTGATAAGTGGAAGTTGAATTTTCATGACAAAATCCATTTGTGCCAGAATTAAACACTGACCCATTGGACAAGGGTTCGATAGTTCCACATTCTTCTTGGATCTCTCCATTATGATGATCAGAAGCCCTTTCACCATTTCGTGAAGTGGGACATGCTTCTGCAAATTGTTCTTCATTGACCTCCTTGACACAGTCCAGCTCCTGAGAAATTGATAGGACGGCGGCGTCAAATGATAGCACATGAGAGTCATCATGTAGCCCTGAGTTTGCCTTTTTATCATCAAATATGGGGCTACCATACAGCCTAGAAGCAGGTTTTGGGGAAACTTGCTTACGATTCTTCCTGCCAGAAAACCAAAATGGAGGCTGAGGAGAGGCAATCTTATGTTTGTTAATATGACCAGAATGGTCGGAACCCATTGGGCTCTGACCCAAACCAATCCAATACGAATTGTCTGATGAATAGTCTTCACTGAAGATTGGACTCTTCATAAGCTCCCCCGCTGAGACACTCTCAGCTTCTTCAAATAAGGTGCTCGTCCCATCCCTGTCTGAGCTGTTATCGTGATCCATCTCAGTCTCAAATACATCCCTCACCTGAGAAGATGTGTATGCTCCAGAGAATGCAGGCATCTGCTTTCCCTGCCGAGTTTCAGTGGTTATCTCACCATTTTCAGTTACTTCATCATCCTCAGTTCCAGCCAATTTGTCCATACCATCAACCGAATCACTAAGATATAAAGGGTATTCAGGGGTAATCTTCACCATTCCAGACCCAGTTGACCCTGACTGATTTTGAAGGCATCCGATTACTGATTTCTTAATCAGAAGGCAGCCAAATCCAGTTGGATCAAACCCAAATACCTTGTAAAACGATGTGATGATAAAATCAGGCCGGAAAAGCGACAGTCCAAGTGAATCCATGTCTTTGGGACCCAAAGACCCGGCATCAAGTAAGACATGCCAATTGTTCTGCTGAGCCAGTGCCATCCATTGGTAAGAATACTTGGCCCCAGTAACTCTAGACTGCACCGGAAACACAAAAAGACCAGCCGCGGAATCCTTCTTCCTCCTCTTCTTAATCGAAATCTCCTTTCTCAAATCAGCGGAACAGAGTTTGAGGGTTGGCCATTTAAACCAAGCACTGTGCACCTTTGCACCTTTCTCTCTAGCACTCTGAGCCATCCAATTCACAGACTGGCTCTCATAATCGAACATCGTCAACAATTTCTTGTTCGTATGAAAAGGGTACGATTCAGCCAACAATTTAAATGCAGAACCTCTACTCACAGTAAAAACAAGACCATATTCACTCTCAGGAATGTTCAAATAATCCACAATCCTAGTTTTTATATCATGTTCCACAGTGCCTTTCTCAGCACCACCATAAAGTGCATGATTATTCAAATTTGCAGTTATCTCAGACAAGCTAAATGTAGAAGAATCCCAATAGTGCAGTGTCTGAAGGTACGAAAAAAGCCCAAAACCGCAGTAATCAAGGCATACCTTTGGAGACAAATGTGCATACTCCTCCACCCTCAGCTGATCGATCTTCTCCGAAGACTGGTAATCCGGGTACATAGTGAGGAACTTTGTGAACGCTTCATGGAGCTCAGGGATGGCGTTTTCGGACTCGAAAATCCGGTCAGCAGCAAGAGCAGTGGCACAAAGAAACTCCCGCTGGGCATGGAGCCTAGCGAGCGATCTGGACCGTCCAATCCCCTCGTCCCGGTAGGCAATGGCCTCAGACTCCATGTCCTGAGATTTGAAGAGAAACCCATCTTCCGAAGCTTGCTCCAGAGCCTCCCTGAGCTTGTTTTCTTGAAGCTTCCGGAGAATTGACGAGTTTTTCTTGGCGTCGGAGTTCGAATCCGACCCATCTTTCCTTCTTCTGCTGCTGCTCTTCTTGTCCAGGAACAGAGCAACGCAGTGGGAGAAGGACTTCCACAGTGAAAAATGCATGAATCCCTAATTCCTCTTTTGGGAATTGAGATTTAGGGGAGATTAACAAAACCCAAATCTCGATAAATTGAGATTTGGGTTGAATTTTCAGAAAGGTAGGAACTTTTACAGAGATGGGAAACCCCCGATTTGAAAGGAAAGGTAGGTACTTCTTCCAGCTCAAAAATCCCACCAAACGTCAACCGTCAGTGCAGCAGCACATTTAATGGGAAAGCAAGCCCACCACCACTACCACCACCTCACTAAATGCTCTCATTTACTCAGATTCTGTAAATCCAAAACACATAGGTGTGTTGATTTGGCAACACCCAATACCCTCTCTCTCTACAACTCTCTCTCTCTCTCTCTCTCTCTCTCTCTCTCTACAATCGTCTTCCCACACCAATCCCCGGTTAACAAACAGAGAGAAAAAGGGCATTGACTTTCACAAACCCAATGCCAAATGGTGCTTTCTGCTTTGTATATGAATTTTTTCGCTTTCCAATTTTCAATCAATCCATCCATGATAAATTAACACTCAGGCTTTGGTTTTTTAATCTGTTGGTGGTGGGACCCTTTGGGGCCACATTCCTCTTGGGGTCAATGGTGAAAAGTCAAATGTCAGTAGGCTGAGGCTGTTTCTCTCCAACTTGGCAGCTTGAATGGATTTTTCGTAACTCCTCGATCTATCATTCGAATCTCAAATGACTTTTTTCAATCAACAGATTCTTGGCCTTTGAAGAGATTATTTTGGACTTGGTTAAATTTTTTTTTTTTTTGTTTTTTTGCAGAGAGTGGCTTAAAAGACGGAGGATTCAGATTATTCCGCAACATTATACTGTAAAAAAATCGAAAAGGTAGAATAAGAATATCCAAATGATAAGATTGTTAGCATCGTCGCATGGTAAAACAAAAACATAAAAAAATTACTTGTTACGTATTCAAAAAATATTCACAATGTTCAATCAATGACCGCCACATGGTAAAACGGAAACATGAAAGAATCTCTCAGACCAAAAGAGAAATCATTTATTGTCATTGAATTTGTATACTTAGATTGTTTTCACTTCGTATCTTCAGTGGCAGAGGAGTGTGGCTTCAAAGACTACATTTTTTTTTTTCCTTTTCTGCCAAATGCCTTAAATCCACAACCAAATTGTACATGAAAAGTAGAAGTTTGGTTGCTTTGAGTTTGAGCCATCAATTAATGCCCAAAATTATTTCATGCTGCAGTTTTGAAATAAAGCATGGATCTTTTTTGGTTTGAACTTTTAATTGCCTTTTTTGTTTGGCTGCTTTGGTTAAATGGAGTTTGATCTTTCCCTTATAATTCCCTTTTTTTGTTTACTTTTTCATTAAATATGACTATTCTCCTTTATCACAGTATTCAATAGAGATGGACTAACTCTAACTTAAATGGTATTTCTCTTCGCAATGTTATAATATGGGATAGTATTTTTTTCATATTTTTTTTACCTCTCACATTCTTGTTTATTTTTGTTCATTGATCTTCTTCAATTTATTTTTTATCCGACGATCAAAAATTAAAAAAAAATATATGTGAAAGGTAAAAGGGGTATGCAGATAACACCACTCTATAACGTGCTTCGAGTTCGAGTATCCTCCGTTTAATGTTCTATTGTTAGTTTTTTTACTGATATGAATAGGTCCAATGGGTTATGGAGTTTGGTTGTGGCAGCTGAATGGATGTGAAAAAATGCAGGCAGCTCTTTAATGAGCCGATAAAATGAAAAAAGTGGGTTGTGCCAAACAAAAAGTTTATGGTGATTCAGAGTATTTTATATCCCAAGATTTATAATTATTAAATCTTAATTATTATAATCTTGATCAAGATTGTAACAATTAAAATTTTCAAAATATAAAATATTCTGAAGTATACTAAAAAATTAGGGTGATGAAAATTGAAATGGTAAATTTCATTTCACACCAACTACCAAGAATAGGTTTCCTCTATCTGCAAATTAGGTTCCCCAATAGCCTCCAAATTTGGTTTCTATCAACACAGATAAAATTAGGAGTCAAAACCCATAACTACCATTCTCTCTGTGTATTATTCTGGTTGGAATAAAAAGATTTGCCTTATAATATGGGATGTGTTTTTGCCTTATAATGCAGTGACAATAAGCTACCCACTCCAACTAAAGGCGAGAATCTATCTTTTAACTAGTTGCATGCATCATCATGTGGCAAAAGAGATAGATACGTGAAAATATACAGTCGGAAATGATTTAGAGTGAGAGAGAGCCACATAACGCACAAAAAGCTAAAAGAGAAGTCTAATGATATATACTTTAATCACTGTAATTCCAGGGGAAACAAAACTCAATGGGTATGGCCTACTGAAGATTATTACTACCAAAAAAAAAAAAAAAAGACCTCCATGCCACACATTTAAATCCGCCACTCTTTAATCTTTAATTTCTTTCTACTTTTTTGGCTGACAAGATTCACATTCAATGGCTCAATGTGTATCCATATTCTGCTGTTGTCATATGGTAAAAATAACAAGTTTTATGCCTACTTTGGCATAATGAAGTTAGCCAAGGCAATGTGACCTCCATACCCAATTTCAACCGCGTGGTTTATATTAGAATGTCGCTCAACTAAACAGCAGGTTTGGTGAAAAATAGAAGCTGAAAAACATAATAAACATTGAATTTCAAATGAATTTTCTACTTAAATAGAGACAGATCCTTCTGTCTCTATTTTGTTTTTCACCAGAATATACCCATCCCATGGCCTCTCTCAATTTTAATCAAGGGGAAAGTTTAGGGTAGCAACTTTCACTCCAGTTTTCTCCTCCGCACGCATCCCCTCGTTTCAGTCTCTTAATTCTTCTTTTATTTATTCAATCAAACGGCTATAAATAGAGGGAGAAGTGCAGCGGGACAATGCGAGTGCAAAATCACTTTCCAGAATTTATCATGCATCTTCTGGGGAAACATGATAAAAACAGAGAAAAATGAGGAGCAAAATCTGAATTTCCTTGCAAGAAATAAAATACTGAAAGAGCAGAAAGTGGACAAATGGCAGTAGTTACAATCCTAACTCTGCTTTTGCATTACCATTTCTGAAGATGATACAAACTTCTAAACCAACTCTACAAGAACCCCCAAAAGTGAAACAGGAAAGAAGGAAAATACAGAGCAATAACAAATATGAATCAACAAATTCATCTGCCTGCATTGTTGAGTTTTCCGAGCAAACGAGCAACAGAATCCACCCATACAGGAACAAAACCATTCCCGCTTTGGCTTGGAAATCATCTGCTTAGACGTTTTGAGAGACCACCAAACATTCTTACACATCAAACAAAGGAAATTTGATTCTCAATTCGGAACAATCTCATCGTGAGATGCTTCAGATTTTGTCTCAGATTCTTCTTCGACAGTAGACAGCCCACCCTCCCTGACAAAGGCCGGATTTAGAAATTTGGCCAAAAAAGCCCACAGCTTGTAAACATCCTCAAAGTTGGTGAGAAAACCCAAAGAAGCTGTTACAACCTCAACCCGTACAAACCCACCTTTTCTTCCATTTTCCATCGGCCTGCACAGCGTAGTATCTTGAAGATTCGAAGCCCCATGCTGTCTCGAGGTATCCATGATTCGTATGTGATTGAGGAAACCAATGCCAAGAGCGATACCTTCTTTTTCAGCCAGCTTCTGAACAACTTCAGGATTGATCAACCCTCTGTTTTGGTCCCTCACATTGAAAGCCACAGCTGCACCTCTTTCATATTTTATTTTTGGCCCATAGATGTGAACCAAATTTGTTCTGCTGTCTCCATCTGAACCAGGTAACCTTAACTGCAGTAACGAGGTCACAAGCCAGTTGATCAAAAATCGCAATCGGGAGGTGGTTTTATTGAGGCCCAACATATTAACATGATCAATATGTCGGCATGTGATCTCCGGTTCCCTCCTGTCCCAGTCTTGTCCATCACCATATTCCCCATCACTGGTGTAATCTTCGTCGTCCAGACTAGCTGCAGATATCTCTCCTGTCTCAAGACTATGGCTTCCATGATCTCTACGGTTATCTTCTACGCTAAAGGACACCCTTCTCCCCCTGCTTGGTGCTTCAGTCTCTTCCAAACCAAATAATCGACCATTAGTAAATTTACTCCCCTCCCTTCTTCCTAACAACCTAAATTCACCTTCAGTTTCTCTTCTTATGGCACTCTCTCTTATCTCTGCGCAACTTTCTGTGGCTGATCCGTTCTCTAGGCTACAATGCTGAGACGTTGAAGTTGAATTCTTGGGACAAAACCCATTTGTAGCAGAGTTCAAAACTGACCCAGTAGGTTTGCTGGTTCCACCTTCTTCCTGGAACTCCCCGTTATGATGATCAGAACCAATGTTACCATTATGTAAAGTGGGGCTGGCTTCTGCAAATTGTTCTTCAGGGACTTCCTTGACACGGTCCAAATCCATTGAAACTGATAAGACAGCGGCGTCAAATGATAGCACATGGGAGTCATCGTGTGACCCTGAATTTACCTCTTTGTCATCATATATTGGATTGCCATGTATATTAGAAGTAGGTTTTGGGGAAAGTTGCTTATGGTTCTTCCTCCCAAGAAGCCAAAATGGAGGCAAAGGAGAGGTAATCTTCTGTTTGTGAATCTGGCCTGATTTGTCAGAACCCAGTGGACTCTGACCCAAATCAATCCAAATTGAATTGTCTGACGACTCGTCTTCACTGAACACAGGACTCTTCATCATGTCCCCTACTGAGATGCTTTCCGTCTCTTCAAATATGGTGCTAGTTCCATCCCTGTCAGAGCTGTTATCTTGATCCATCTCAGTCTCAAATACATCCCTCACCTGAGCAGCCGTGTATGCTCCAGAGAAAGCAGGCATCTGTGATCCATGGCGAGAGTCGGAGGGTTTCTCACCATTTTCAGCTACATGATCATCTTGAATTCCACCCAACTTGTCCAGACCATCTATAGAATCACTAAGATACATTGGGTATTCAGGGGTAATCTTCACCATTCCAGACCCAGTTGACCCCGACTGATTTTGAAGGCATCCGATAACTGATTTCTTAATCAGAAGGCAGCCAAATCCAGTTGGATCAAACCCAAAGACCCTGTAAAATGATGTGATGATGAAATCAGGCCTGAACAAGGATAAACCAAGCGAATCCATGTCCTTGGGACCCAATGACCCAGCATCAAGCAAGACATGCCAATTGTTCTGTTGTGCCAATGCCATCCACTGGTAAGAATACTTGGCCCCGGTCACTCTAGACTGAACTGGAAAAACAAAAAGACCAGTCGCAGCATCCTTTTTCTTCTTCTTTTTGTTCGTAATTTGCTTTCTCAAATCGGTTGAGCACAGTTTGAGGGTTGGCCACTTAAACCAGGCACTGTAAACCTTTGCACCTTTCTCTCTGGCACTCTGAACCATCCAATTCACAGACTGGCTCTCATAATCAAACATAGTCAACAATTTTTTGTTCGTTTGGAAAGGGTATGATTCGGCCAACAATTTAAATGCAGAACCTCTACTCACAGTAAACACAAGACCATACTCATTCTCAGGAATGTTCAAATAATCCATAATCCTAGCCTTTATATCATGTTCCACAGTGCCTTTCTCAGCACCGCCATAAAGCGCATGATTATTCAAATTTGCAGTTATCTCAGACAAACTAAATGTAGAAGACTCCCAATAGTGCACTGTCTGAAGATACGAAAAAAGCCCGAAACCACAGTAATCAAGGCATACCTTTGGAGACAAATGTGAGTACTCCTCAAGCCTCAGCTGATCGATCTTCTCCGAAGACTGGTACTTCGGGTACATAGTGAGGAACTTCGATAGAGCTTCATGGAGCTCAGGGATGGCGTCTTCTGACTCGAAAATGCGCTCAGCCGCGAGTGCAGTGGCACGGAGGAATTCGCGCTGGGTGTGGAGCCTAGCAAGGGATCTGGACCGGCCAAGGCCCTCCTCTTGGTTGCCAATGGGCTCAGACTCCACGTCCTGGGATTTAAGGAGTGATCCATCCTCCGATGCTTCCTCAAGAGCTTCCCTAAGCTTGTTCTCCTGAAGTTTTCGGAGAATTGAAGTCGTTTTCCGGATGTCAAGATTTGAATCTGATGACCCATCTTTCCGTTTGCTGCCGCTGCTCTTCTTGTCCATGAGCAGAGCAGCACACTGATATAAGGGCTTCCATAGTGAAAAATGCATGAAAGCTAATTGAATTCAATCTGAATCGAAAAACCCAGAGGGGAAAATTGGCTCTGAGCAGCAGAAACACTAGGGTTTTGGATTCAGCCCATCAAACCCTAGCTCCTCCCAGGCAAGAAAGAGGTGATTTTTGGCCAGATCAAAGAAAACCGACCTCTGGATTCCAATTGGACTTTCGAAAGGAAGCAGCTTTTGGTTCCAAACGCAAAATTAGAGGAGGAAAGGAAGCGAATTTACTTGAAAGCCAATAGCCGCTGCTGAAAAAGCCGGTGGCTCAGTGAAGCATTCGAACAATTTTCCAGGTCAAACCCACCCAAAATAGCATTTAAAAGAAACCCAATTTCCACAAAACGTCAACAAAGTGAATTATTCTGGAAATAAAGAAGAAAATTAAACGACCCCAAGGAGTGAAAATTAAAGGAAATGGGGTCAAACCCTAAAAACCCAGATCTCCAAAATTCCAAGGGAACCAACTTTTTGCAAAAGAGAAGAAATTCCCAAATGCACAAATGCTGGAAATTTCTTTCAAGAATCAAAGCCTTTCACTGCACCACAATTAATTGCAAGCTCTCTCTCTCTCTCCTCTCTCCTCTCTCCTCTCTCTCTCTCTAACTTTGACTCAATCCACAAACTACCACACCAATCGCTCCTCCTAATACCAACAGAGAGAAAGAACATTGACTTTCACAAAACCGAAACGTAAAATGGTGTTCATTTATTCATTTATATTTATTTAATTTTGTTTTTCTTTTCCGAATTTTTAATCGATCGACAATAATCAGGTTGCTTTGATGTTTAACTGTGTTGGTGGTGGGACCCACGGAAGGCACTACCATCCCTTCCACAGCCGCGCCTTAAAAGTCAAATAATCAGTTGGCTTTGGCTTTTGTGGATTGTCTGTCCTCTCATTTACATATTTTCTTTATTTTTTTCCTTTGTGTGGTCACGGTTATGTTATATCAATATTTTATATTTCTATTACTTTTTATTTTATTATTTTTATAAAAAAAATTAATATAAAATATTAACATGACTTAACTATGATCGCACATCATAAGAAGGCATAAAGAGGGTATGAAAATGGAATGGCAGACAATCCAACCCCTTGTACAACAGCTGATTTATGTCCAACTAGGCAGGAGGTAGCTGCCTAATTCGCAGTAGTGCTATCCAGAATCCAGGCTTATATTTTTACTTCTAATATATCTCCCTTAATTTTTGACTATTAGATTGAATAAATTGAGAAATATCAATGAGTAAAAATTAATGAGTGTATAGAAGATAAAAATGAGTGTATAAAGAGCACTATCCCTAATTCAAGTGAAAAATTCTAAGAAGATTCTCTTAAAGGTAAGCTCTCTATAAACTCTATATCATTTTACATCACAGTTTGATGCTAATTTTATGCTAATATTATAAAATAGTGTATTTCAATCCCAAATCAGTGTTTTTTTTTTTACTATTTGGTCTTCTAAAACACTAATCTTGAGAAAATGTTGGTCAAACGAGTTAACAAAAATAGTGTGTTTCCCTTGCCTCATAACGTTCATGTTTAAATCTCTCTTATTTTATCACTTTGTACTACAGTGTATGTGTATTTCTGTTAATTTGTAAGTGAGAGAATTTAGGTTCAATTCTCACCAAAGTCGAATTTGAACCATATTATTGTTAGCCCATTACGAGACTTAACCTACTATCTTGATCCTTTAATATAGATAATATCGTTTGTTAAAAAAAATTCTCATCATTTTATATTAGGCTATTTAGAATGTGGGGAAGTAACACTTGTTTAGTGTTAAGGATTGGAGCTTTTGACTTATTGGTCTCTTATCTTATCAATCTATCCAAAAACAAAGTAAAACTTATATGTTTTATTTTTTATTACCACAAGATTCTTCTCTCACTTTGATAGAAATATTTCTATGATGTAAAAATTGCTGTGTTCAAGCTATATGTTCAGATAAGTTTCACAAATAACTAATAGCGATGCAAAATCTTATAAAATAAAATACAATTAGCAAATCAAGCAGTGCAAATTGTCGAGAAGATATCCTCTTCGGATCTCTTCCACCAAGATCACCGGATCAAGTAATCCGGACCTTTGAAATTTTATCCAACGGTCTAAAATTATTATAGTTTTTAAGGGATCAAAACAGATGGGCCGTTGGATGAAATTTCAAAAGTCCGAATCACTTGATCTGGTAACCTTAATGGAAGAAATTCGAAGAGGATCTCTTATCGACAATTTGCGCCTGCTTGATTTGCTAATTGTATTTTATTTTATAAGATTTTGCATTGCTATTAGTTATTTGTGAAACTATAGGATCTCTTCTCCAAATTGTCCACTTGCTATCTTTTTCAGTTAGTTAAATAAGCATATTCCCTCATGAAAAAAAAAATAGTAAAACATAAGTTAAACAATTAGGCCTATTATTATTTGTCCACCACCATAAAATGACATCTAAATATCTTTTTTTTTTTTTGGCAAACGAAATCTAAACATCTTAATTAGTCAACTCTTATATCAATTTGACAAATAAAGATTTCAAATCGTTTTTAAGTTGGCTTTGGTTTCCTTTGTTTAGTGTGTTCTTGAATGTTAACCCCACTTGATTAACAAATAAAAACTTGGTTTGTTTTGATGTCTCCACAATTGGTGATTCAATAATTTTTTTTTTTGTCGGGTAGTGCTATTTGTACACTCCTTTTTACCTTCCACAAACTCTTATTAAGTTTTTGTCTATTGATTTTCTTAAATTCATTTAATCTGATAGCCAAAAATTGAGAGGGATGTATAAGAGGTACAAATGAGTATGTGGATAGCATCCCCTCTTTTTTTTTAAATGTTTAAAACCAATGAAAACCCTTAATTTGTTGCTTTGCGATTTGATTAAGGTATAAGTGTGTGTATATGAATTTTTTTATTTAATTTATATTTTATCCTTGTATATCCACCATGAATGCGTAAAAAGACTTTTATTTTCTTTAATTTATTGGGTTTAAACTCAATGCACATTCCAGAAATGATATTCTTGATAATATTAGTATCATTTGCTTGGAATATCTTCATTTCTTGATATTCATATCTCATAAGATATTTCTTGTGTTGTATATTAATATTATTGTACTGCAGCCATATCTTCTAGAGGTTTGAAAGTGGCAAGCCTCAAACTTTATATATTATGCAGGTCCTTTATATTTTTATGAATGAATATTCAAAATATAAATATGCCAACAACTAACTTTGATGTATATATAAGAACACGGCTTGCATTCTTATGGATAATGAGTCATTCTTTCATAATAGTTAATCACAATTTTACGTACGTATAAAAACACAAAAGCAAACTTTATATACATGTTAACTTAATCAAACGGTATTTTATTTGTGAAAATGAATGATTTCTTTTAGGCAAATAGTCAGGTATTTCATCACCTAGAGAGATTTTTATGTGTGCTGCAAATTCGATTCGGTACATCAAGTGTCACAATACACATGGTTGGATACTTGAAAAATAAAAATTCAACTGTTTATATTATGGCACT
This sequence comes from Malus domestica, assembly GCF_042453785.1. NCBI lineage: Eukaryota > Viridiplantae > Streptophyta > Magnoliopsida > Rosales > Rosaceae > Malus > Malus domestica. The sequence continues at coordinate 13,051,143 of NC_091662.1, forward strand.
TAGTGTACCAAGTCACGTTCCGGCATCCTAAAAAGTTATCCATTACATATAATATGTACCCCATGAGAGTTGAAAAGAAGAATGTTTGTTGAAAATTAATGGATGCCTTTTGAAGGAGTGCTTTTTTTTAGATTTTAATTTAAAGAAAACTAATAAAAATAGCATGAAAACTTTAAGTTTTAACAAAAATGACAAAATAAAGGGTAAAGTGAATGGTATCATAATTGATTTTTGTGATTTTTCGTTAAAGTGAACAGTACTATGAATTTTTCGTTAAAATTTTCTTTAATTTATGATGATCGTTTCCAAGATGTAGGATAACGATGAAGTAAAACTGTCATCAAGATATTAATGCAGGACACATAGTAATTGTATTAATAAGGTTACCAATAGAAGTTTAATGCAGTAGTTTTTTTTTTTTTTTTATCACCTCGGTTTGATCTAGTAGAAGAAAGCAAAAACATGAGAAATGTTAAGAAAATTCTCTCAAAAGTGAGACTTTTTATGAATTCTCTGCCACTTTATTTTTTTGACACAATTTTCATGCTAAATTTTATATTATAACCATTATACAAAAAACATGTGGTGATGAAGATTTTATAGAAAGTCTCACTTTAAGAAAGTATTCTTAATAGGGCCATGTAAGAATTAATAATCATCTACATGTATCTCATGCATTTATAATGTTGTTGTGCATTATTAATACTATTGGCGTTGTTGTATAGATATATATATATATATATATATATATATATATATAAATAGAATAAAAAGTCAAGGCGTTTCAAAGCAGTCGGAAATTTTGACTCTGATTCTCTTAAATTTGAATAAAAACTCACAAAAATTTGATTCTTATAAACATAATTCTCCCAGTTATTAACCTCTAACTAATACAAAAAACAATGTAAAAATTAAACTCAAGACAACCAATTTCCAATGTATGAAAACTAGATGTGGGCAAGTCGTTGTAGCCAATATGGAAGATGTTTAATGTTAGAGGATAGAGTCATACATCGAAAACTTCACAAAATAAATTAAAATTCATATTGAATAGTTTCACTTCTAATTGAAACAAATAATTAGTAGTGTGACATTAACACTGAGATGTTAACAGTTAGATGATAATGTTGTTGGTGCATCAACATCATGCAAGTTTTAGGCAGAAATATGTAGCATCCTAGTTTATTAGCAAAGCTGAAAGCACGCATACAAATGAAACGAGACAATTGATAAGCATACAGCGCCTTTGGATTCCCCTCTCCTCGATAGCAGAGAGATTTGGACATGGTGCACTCGGAAAAGGATCCTTGACGGATCTTAGAAATCCTGTGATCTCACGCGTTCATTATATATCGTATGGTTAAAAATTATTTTAAAATTAAAATAAATAGTATTTAACGAAAACTGATTACATGATATACAAAAAACGGATAAAATCACGGGATCCCTAGGATTCCTACGAAAGGAATCCGGCAACATCCTTTTCCGGTGCACACAGCCCTAGAACCTGCCTCACTACACAACACCCAATTTTGCAATATTCTAGTTTTACTTTTTCGACCTTGGACTGATTATATTGACTATAGACTAAAGTTAAGGAAAAAGCCAAAGAGTCAAAAAGAAAAAGATATGTTATACATTTCAACTTGTAGTTTGTTTAGGCAGGTGTAGCTTCGATGTTAGAAGTGATTAAGTACAAGCTTTAAGCCTGAAACAAACTTTATGATGGATGGAAATAATCAGAACATTAATGCATGATCATCTCTCGAGGACAGCTTAAAGCTTTCGGGGTTGTGGTCGTGGCTTGTACAATATTTCTGAGTGGTGATTGTAGCTTATATTTGAGGTGATGATGTATGTGGTTTATGTGCTTGATAAAGGACTATAAAAAGATAACTAAATATTTATTGAACGAGACTGTCAACATGATTTATTTATTAAAAATTGGAAGATCATCAGATGTTGGTGCGGTATTTTTCTCGTGGAGCCTCTATGATAGTTATCGGACTTGCAATGTTTAGTCCTCATGACTAGGTTTAGGGTTAGGATTAAGGATTCTCCATGATTGAAGAATCATATTGTGTTTTTTATGTGTTTGTAATTGTAGGTTTGTGATGTTATTTTGACATATGTAGTCTCTTGAATTCTAAGAGACATGTTTAACATGTCAGCCATGATTTTAATGAAATTTCTTTCGATAAATAAAAAGTAACATTTGAATAATTTTATGATAATATATCCTAACAATAGAACACATCAGGTTGTAGTCAAATTCTTTTTAAAACACGGAAAATAATTTACAACATAAATTGCTTCCCTAGGTACTCATAAAGAAACACCTGATACTTTTAAAAGCTACAATCAAAAGTTGTTAAAACATGTAAAATAGTCACACACTTTCAAGCTACAATCAAAAGTTATCCGTATGAGATATTGAGGATTTTTTATATTGTTTTTAGATATTGAGTTTTTCACCATATGCGCATAATTTTGTCTAAAAGAAATTAGAAAATAGAGTCAACCATGTATAATTCGGATAAAAAATATTAATTAACCATATAAAAATACTTAACTAAATTCTAATTGATCAAGTCAATCCAAAACATGTCATTCATACACAAGGACAATTATATACACCATCGTGAATGTAACAGGCAATAATAATTCCCTCCAAAACTATACAAATTAAAAGTCTCCCTTCTCACTATATTCCAAAATTTTAAATTTGACCCAAAAAGTTACAAAATATAAAATGGACACGTTACTTAGGCTTCAAATCAAAGCAAATTTTTTGACATGGTTGGAATTTGATGGTTTTAATCACATTTTATATGACAATTTGGAACATCAATTGTCATATTGAAGCCAGCCTAAGAATACGATCATATCCATAATGCATGGTTGACCAACAAGCTTTTTGAATAACCTACAATGCCTTGTCAAATCACGAGGGAGGACTACATCAAATGGTCCAAGACTTGGACATGATCATGAACATGGTAAACGATAAATAAGAGTTTCTCGAATATAAGTTTTTGACGTTGCATTTTATAAAATAAGTCATTAAATTTTTGAAGAAAAATATTATTAGATTTTAATTATTAATTGACTATTATTGAACTTTATATTAACAACACTTAGAAAATAATCAATTTTTACAATAATTTAATTCATTAAGCTGTTTCTCATTAACATTGATAGTCGTCAAAGAAGCTACCAAGATTACCATTTGCTCAAATGTCGAAGCCTCAATGTTTTTTCTTGCATGCTTACGAAAAGAAGAAAAGGGTTAAATTGCTTTACATAATGGCCAACTAAGTAAATGCAAAATGATGTGCCTCAAAGGCTCAAAGCACAAGAACACCCAACTTTGCCAAAAGTGGGATCTTTACTTGCAAGTAATGAGTAAAAAGGGTGACCTCCTTTTCTTTTCTTCATATGAATGCTTTTGCATATATATTACGTACGACATTTTCAACCCCTCTGTCCTTTTTATAGATATTGGATTCTCTTCAGGTCTTGCTTCAATGTTCTTTTGTACTTACGCACTAAAACCTTGTTTTGTGCTCACTCTCTCTTGTATATGACAATATTTTAATTTTGTTTAATGTATATAAAGGGAGATTCAAACTTAGGTGCAAGGTATCGAATATACTGTTTTAAACCAACCTGTGGCTAGTTAGAACTTTGGTTTAGTGCTTTATATGCTTGAATTCCAAAAATTCATTTCAGGGTTTTTATTAAGAAAATCAGAATTATCATTTTGCACTCTAAAAAAGTAATTATGCACCATACCAAGTGTTTTTTCGATCTTTTATATTTGTACATATTTGGAAAGCAAGATGACATTGTTGAAATGTTACTAATAGCTACCAAATGGAAATTCATACTCCAACCAATCACGTGGAGTTAGGTATCTATGATGTGGTAAGAGAAATTCTGCCTAAAGTTGGAGTATCCAATGAAGTTGATAATCACATCTACATTCCACTTTTCCCCTTCATAAGCAATTGGCTTTTTTCTTTTGAGCTTTTATTGCATCAAAGTGCTTTCTAAAGCCAGCAAAGCTCAACTCAATGGTCTACTTAGAACCTATTGTGCCTAACTTCACTAGAGGCAGAGGAAAGGCAAGAGTTTGAGTGTAATCGGAAGTATATCCCGCGGTTGCACGGTAGAATCTCTCTAGTGTAAATGAGATCACCTTTCTAATAATGGATTGGCAATGAGATGCCAGTTCTGTACATCTAGTATCTCAAAGGAATGGCCCATGATTAATAGAAAACAGACTTTTTACGAGCCTAGCAGAGTTTACCATTTTAATTAGCAGAAAATCCAACATCAGTGTATAATTACCATGTAATTCGACAAATAAGGGAAGCAAATTAACAATTACCAATATGTGGTGAATGGAGGAGGTCATTAAATTAACACGTTTGAAATGTAATGACCTACAATTTACTGGTTCATAACAAAATAAGACTTTGAATTCAAAAGGTTGGAAACCACTGTGAATAACATACAGAAAAGCATGGTTTCTTGCAACATACGCAATTCTGTCACACTAACCAAAAGACCCGACTCAATCCTTGCTGAAAGAAATCATACAGATTAGAGTCTCGTTGCAATACTCTCCCAGCTACCTAGACGGACACCAAGAGTGTTTGCATCAACAAAATGTCCTATTTGCTAGTTTTTAACATCATAGATGCTGCCTTAGGCGTTGCCCTTGCGCCTCTGCCTCAATCTTCCACCAATGCTGTCTGGACTTGGTTCAGCAAGAACACGTTTCTTCTTGAGCTCTGTGCCCAATGCAGGACTGCTATCTGGAATTTCCATTTTTTCCTCTTGTAAGTCATCATCCTTAAGCTTGTTTCCTTTCCTGCGTCTCTGCCTTAGTCTTCCACCAATACTATCAGTGCTTGGCTCAATATCCAGAGCAGGCTTCGTTTCAGACTTTGAGCTAGTTTCCAATGTATTGCCATTACCAAGTTTCATATCCATCAAAGGCATTGTATTCTCTTTTTCACCTTGACGATCATCTCTGCTACTCTCAGTCTCAGATTGAAGCTTTGACAATCCAAGATGGTCACCAACCTTGTGGTCAACCTCAGGTGATCCAAAACTTCCAGGTTGTGGTACCACATCTGAAAAGGACAATGCCCTCTTTGCAGAAGTTTGTTTGTTAATATCTAGATTTGTGCTATTCTCGATATCATTCTCCTTCTCACTCTTAAACTCATCATCTCTTTCTTGCCAAGTTGGAAGTTTTATTGCTCCAATATCATTGTTGTCCTCGACAATTTCTTCACATGATGCATCTACATCTGGGAATTGCAATGACCTCTTTGCAGAAACTTGATTGGTGGTTTCCAGATTTTCTTCTGAATCCGTTTGTCCTCGTTGGGTGTGAATGAGATAGTGTGCAACTGATTTGAAACCTAGTTGTGATATCTAGAAAGTAGACAAAATTAATCTTAGCCCCGTTGCCAAGGGACAAAAGAGAAAACAAAAAATATGTGGCATGGTTTTGAAAAGAACCTTCTTGTAGAGGATGCCAGTAGGAGGCCATCCTTTTTTTGTCCGACAGAAACTACAGTTGCAAATTCCACGGCAGACAGGGCAAATCCAATCTGGATTCTGATTGGCTTCAATTACATGTTCCCCATATCTGCTCTAAGAAGATAAATAAGTATAAACATTGGATTAACACTTTTAAGAATGCATCTGAGTCAACCACTACAACAAGAGGTTAGGTAGCTCTCTTGTGAAGCACAAAAGGATGATTCATACAAGCTAACTGTGTAGAACCTATGATGTGCGTGAAGTTCAACCGATGAAATTTTTGTTAGCCAACCACTTTTTTCCTTTCCTTTTGGGGCTTCAGGGTGAATGTCCATGCAGTACGTTAATCATTAATACTATATCATTTAAAGTTCACTTTCATTCGAATTTGACAGTCTGCAGTCATAATATCTAAGGAACTTCTCTATGTATAGTTGACAAAGATAAAAACATCCAATAATTCAATCATGCCACTGCAGCCTAAGCTTCACCCAGCTTGTTTCATTCCCATAAAATGCAAGAAAATTGATATAAGGTTTGTAAGACAAGCATCGCTGAGGTCAACATGTCGCAATTCACATAAAAGAAATAAAAATGGAGTATACGTATCAACTTCAAATTAGGACAGCATAAGAGGGAACCCGGTAGTAAAAAAACAGCAGGTTGTAAAGTTTGACAATCAAAGCAAGTGCCCAAGATGAGCATTCTAGGAGTCTACGGTTATTAATCGCTTTGCAACCTCACAACAATCTGCTCATGTTTACAAATCAATGGTACCAAACTGATAGTGGATAAGAGAAGAAACTTTTAAGAGTATATAGTTTACCGCATGTAGAGACAATCGCCACAAAACTGCCCTTGGAACCTGTTGCATTGGTTGCATTGAGTATGATGGCCCAGAGTTTTCTGCCTGTAAAACATAATTTCAATCTTGCAAATATATTAAGCCAATGCACTAGTCCAGAAAGACCTATACTACAACGCTTATCGAGACACAGCACATAGCAAGAAAATGATACTGAAATTATGGACCTGGAGGGTGGATATTTCATTGGTACTTTGCTACTATAATATTCCATGTTCATACGACTTGACACCAGTTATGTTCCTTACCTTGTCCTCCACTCTAATTAGCGCTCATTTGGAAGTGCTTTTAAAATGATTGAAAGCGCTTTTGGTGAAATGTTTTTGGGTTCCAAAAGCACTTGGATTCACTTGCATTTTTACTAAGGATTGGTTCCAACAACACTCATCAAAAGCGCTCTCAATCATTTTAAAAGCACTTCTTACCGAGCCCTTAATTATCTTTTAAATATCCCAAACCTTTTATTTTATCCTAGCTTATCATTCTCTCCGAGTCTAAAAAACGGCATTCGATATTTACATAAGGCTACATTTTGGCAGAAAAAGGTATACCTGCATTGATGGCAAGTCTTTCCTCTATCCGGGTCATAAAACCGCTTTCCATCTTTTCCATAACCATCCACAAATAGAGTCCAGGTCTTATCAGTGTTGCCCAACAGCTTCTCATGCTCCTCTGTGTAAATCTCCGGCCTACCACCTTCCTCCAGCATAATACCTTTCATGTACGAAGCCTCATCCTTCTTCGACACATGCACCTCTGCATAGCTCACTGGTGTCGCATTCTTCAATCTGAACCCATAAAACCAAATCATGGAAAAAAGCAAAAGAAATCAACTTTAACAAAATGGAAGTAAAAGTAACTGAGAACCCAATCCACATTCTCCAAAATCAAGTACCAAAAAGCATTCACACTCAGAAACAGCTTCAAACCAACAACAGTCACAGACCTGGTCGAATAAAGATTCAATCTTTAAAGCAAAAACGCGTGTCATTTTTCAAATTTTGAGAACCCATCAAACATTCAAAACCAGAAACAGTAAAAATCCACCAGCATCAGAGACCCATTTGGTTAAATATTCTAATTTCTAAGGGCAAGTTTTCATAATCCAAGAAGTTAACAGAGAGGGCATGGGAAAGATTACCTAGACGAACGACGAGTGGGTCCTCGTGACCGAATGGAAGTGGGTCCAGACGGCATCGTACTTCGGCCGGAATAGCTCTTCGTTGATCTATTCGATTGAAAGTTAGATTTGAGCTGAAGAGAGATATCAACGATGCCGAGCTTTTGCATTCTTTCGCGGTTTTCTCTGATTCGATCTTCTCTGGACTGCTCGTACAGAGACTTGGGGGTTTGGGGGTGCTCATTATTGCTTTGAGGGTTAGGGTTTGCTGAGGATTCTAGGGCAACAGTCTTCATTCCCAGAGTTGGCATTGTGAACTCTCTCTGTCTCTGGGAATCTGATGAGTCTCTGCGGGTATGGGTGACTTGAATTTTACTCTCTCTCTCTTGGACTCTGAGTCGCAGCGGGCGATTTGAATCCCTCGCTCCAACGGTCAAATTTGGAGCCCAAATTGTGGAATTTACCCTATTTAGCAAACAAGGGGAGAGAGATTAAGGATTAGGACTCCTAATTTAGGACACACCTTTTTCAGTGTGTTTTTTCTTCATTGGCATTTTGGGGCACGCTCGGCATGGTATTTATATTTTTCTATTGCCATTTTTTTTCTTTATTGATTAATGGAAAATATGACTAATTTAATAAGAATAATGCTAAGTACACAAAATAATGTGTCACTAATTAAATATGTGCTTTAAACTGAAATTTGATAAATAGTTGTAATAAAAATTTGTGCAGTATAAATTATGCCACATCATTTGGTGCACGAATTTAATATATATAACGCCATCCATTTCATAATCATTTTGGTTTATTTCCTTTTTTCAAATTTCGTTATTAATTCCTATAAACAAAGATTTCGTTATTTGTACTAAAAAAAAAAAGATTTCGTTATTAATTTTTCCATATTTAATGTTATTTAAAAAAAATTAAACAGATTATTTGGCAACCAATTTTAGTTTTTTGGTAACCAACTTCAGTTTTGTTATTAGACTTCGTTGCTCAACTCGGTCATTGAAAAAATTCGAGCTTTGACCGTCAAAATGCTACAGACTCTTTGTAATAGCACTTAAACTTTTATGACAGAATTTCAGCGAGTTGGGTCAGCGTGCAGACGCGCTAAAGGCTCCGAAAAAATAAGCGACGTGGCGAAATCTGGGATGTTGAATTTCCAACAGCATATTTCTGGATCGTTGGATTTACAATGGTAAATTTTTTTTGAAATTCAACCCGAACGGCTAGATGACGTATATAGACCGTTGGATTTCCAGATCAATGGTCCAGGTTTTTTGGCATTAAAAAATAAAAAAAAATTGGAATTGTTGCCATTGGTATATGTGTCACAATCTGGGTTGTTGGATTTCAATTTTTTTGTAATCCAATGGTCTAGATTAATTAAGTTATTAAAAAAAATTATAAATTATAAATTTATTATTTATAAAAAAATTAATATTTTAATTGGCTGACTATTCAATTTAAGCATGAAGAAATACTTGGACAATTAATGTTCCCTGAAGGAGATTGGGTTGCCTATAGCCTCAGATTGTTTAGTGTTGGCAGTGTTTTGTTTTCGTTTTTCGTTTGGGCTTGAATTTCTTCACGTAGTTATTTTTCTAACCAAAAGTAAAAGAGATGCCTAAATTTTACTGACCCGGCTACTCTGCCCTTTCACTTTCCATACACTCATATTTCCTCCTATTTTGTGCAATAACGGTTAAGTTATATCAACATTTTATATTAATTTTTTTATAGAGATAATAAGCCAAAAAATAATAGTAATATAAAATATTGATGTGGTTTAATCGTGACCGCATAAATAAAAGGGAATAGAAGTGTATAGGAAATGGGAGGGCGGAGAAACCAGTTCCAAATTTTACTGGACAGAACGCTATCTCATGAACAACTATATAATTATGTAGGACTGAAGGTGTGTGGGTCAAGAGGTAGGTTTGGGTTCTATTTTTGGTCAATAGGTAGGTTTGGATCTAAATTTTTCAAGTTTTGGGTTTTCAAAATCTTTTAAATATATTAATCAAAACCGGTTTTTAGTTAAAATAATTTTTGAAGTTGGCATAACTTTTTATTTTGATCTCTGGCAATGAAATTCAATAGAAGTAGTCTGTGTTTGTCCACAATATATCATTTTGGTCATTCTTTGAAAAATCAGTCAAAATCCTCGTTAAGTAAAAATGTTAGTTTGACAAAAATAATTTTTAAAATGTAATGTCATTTATGTGACAATTTAATGATGATATTAACATATTTTTCACGAAATGACCAAAATAATTTATAGTGAACAAACTAAGGACCTCTATCAATTTTCATTCTTAAGACCAAAGTAAGGAGGTATGCCAGTATAATTTTTTATAAAAAAAAAACCGAATCAAATCTGGTTTTACAGTATGAGATATTGACTGCATGCGGATCAATAATTAAATCGATAAATTAAATATATAGAAGTTGTATCAACTTCTAACAAAACCAACAAAAAGCTCCCCCTATGACTATCTATGACTCTATGACGTGAGTGTGCATGGTTGCAGAAGCAACCTAAAAAGTCCTGAACAGTTGAGAAAATCCCACCAATGTTGGTCAACTAAACTCATCAAAATACGTGTTCATAGAATATCAAGACTTTACCTCTACAAATAGGCCACACCAAATGCAGCAGCAGCTGGAAAATTAGAACAATATAAATCTTACACGTTTTCACCAATGGCTTCTTTTAGCTTCTCTCGTAGCAAGAAGCTGCTGCATATATAGTTACTTTTTAGGACTTAGTTTTCATATCATCGACTTTGTGAAGCTTCAAAACTGCATGGCAATGGAGTATTCTTACACTCTGGCCTGCGTAGGGTTTGTTCTTTTGATCGTTTTTAATCTGAGTTATTTGGGAAATGCTGCTGAGAATCAAGGGTTAGGAGCTTCTTTTATCTTTGGTGATTCTCTGGTTGATGCTGGAAACAACAACTATTTGCCCACGTTGTCGAAGGCCAATATGGTTCCGAACGGGATTGATTTCAACGCGTCTGGAGGAAAACCAACCGGAAGGTTTACCAATGGCAGAACCATTGGTGATATTGTTGGTAAGGGTATCCTTGTTGGTAATATAACCACTTCTTCAATAAAAGCCGGTCTAACGTGCGTACGGGAAAAACTTACAGATGTCATGTTGTATACTCATTTCTTTTTATCTTGTACATTGCATAGTTAGTATATATGACGAGTAAGATGAAAGAAGGGGGTGTATAACATGTTGCATGGTAGTTTTTATTTTTTATCGACAGTAGAGGACGATATAAACTTGAGACATTTATCAACGTTGTGAAATATAGTTTTTAACTTGGGGTGTGTTATTTGTTTATGCAGGAGAAGAATTGGGGCAACCAAAGTATGCACTCCCATATTTGTCACCAGATGCCAAAGGGAAAGCCCTATTGGTTGGGGTGAATTATGCATCAGGGGCAGCAGGGATTATGAATGCAACAGGAAGAATATTTGTAATTAGCTGGCTCTCAACCCTCTATGGATTGACCTTGCTTTAGTTTAATTTATGCACTTAAATAACACATGTTTTGTCTAATCACAGAGGATTAAACCATAAATGTTGCAGGTTAATAGGGTGGGAATGGATATCCAAGTTGATTTTTTCAACCAGACAAGGATGCAGATCGACAACGTATTGGGTCCATCACAGGCAAAAGAGTACATTATGAAAAGATCCATTTTTTCAGTCACAATTGGGTCCAATGACTTTTTGAACAATTATCTACTACCAGTCCTCTACATTGGAGCAAGAATTTCTCAGAGCCCAGATGCTTTTATTGATGATTTGATCTCTCACTTCAGAGTCCAACTTACTGTACGTATATTTTGTTAAAAGTTTTTTTATTTTAATTTTTTTAACAGGATATTCTAAACTACTATAATTTACTGGAAGGGATATTAAACCTTGGCGCATACAGGCGGTCACACTTTTATTACCTAACCCACATCTGTACATACATATTTAAGTTAATCCACTACCACTTTTCTTGATTAATTGGGTTCTTAATTATGGTTATTGACTAATTGATCTGTGCAGAGACTTTATCAATTGGATGCTCGTAAATTTGTGATTGGAAATGTTGGACCTATTGGATGCATACCTTACCAAAGGACCATAAATCAACTGAATGCAGACCAGTGTGTGGATTTGCCAAATAAGCTAGCTCTTCAGTACAATGGGCGGTTGAAGGGCTTGCTTGCTGAACTGAGTGAGAACCTTCCAGGATCAACATTTGTTTATGCAAACGTGTACGATGTAGTGATGGATCTCATTACAAATTATGACAAATATGGTAAGCCCAAATAAACCTAACATGTTTAATGAGCTATATATTTCTAGTGACACTATAATCTAGAGCTGGTCTCAGCGTTTACTCATATAGATGATGAGTTAGATACCTAGAGTGATAACAACAATAGTATGGATTCCGAGAAGAAAATCAAAACTAAATTTCAAACCTATTAAATTAGACTCAGTGAATATTGTTTTCTGAACTTGTCACAAAGCGAAACAATAGCCATTTGAATAACTCTGTTAGAACTTCCGTAAATGTTCCAATTTTCTCTAATAGTATTAATATATATGCAGGATTTACAACAGCAAGTGTAGCATGCTGTGGAACTGGTGGCCAATACGCAGGTATAATTCCATGTGGTCCACAATCCAGTCTCTGCAAGGATCGGTCGATGCATGTTTTCTGGGATCCCTACCATCCAAGTGAAGCTGCCAACCTTATACTTGCCAAAAAATTGCTTGATGGAGACACAAGAATCATTTCTCCAATGAATCTCAGACAACTCAGAGACCATGGGTTAGGGTAACTTAATGTAATGGTGGGATATGAATGTACTAACCTTCAGCTACTGCTGGGTTTGTTGGTGACATACCCCTGCATTTGTGGTAAACTCTGTGTCAGTTTAAGATTGCCTTTGATGAGCCTTGAATAGGCCTTCAGGCTATCTTAAATGAGTTGGTGATTTTTAGGCGTGCTACTATTGGCCTATACCAACAGATTGATTGATTGGTTGTTTGTTTTAGGTTGCTTGCTTACTCCATAAGTAATTCAACTTCATTATCAAAAGGATTGTGCCATAAGGGGATTAAATCTATATTAAGTTCTTTTTTATGACTTGGTGATAAGGACTTTTATAATTTCTGTATGTTGATACCAACGGAGAACCACAAATTGATCAAACTGTATTCTAAGTCAGTTTGCAATTCTCATGTAAACGTAAAGACAGAAAACAAGACAAATTAGCTTGAAAAATAAAGTATTTAAAGCAATGAAAAGTAAAGGCATGTTAGATTTTTAATCAACAGAATAATAACTTGCATGAAAGGTAAATGAATTAAAGATATACAATAAATACATGCATTCGGGCAAGACTACTCGCCAGTCGGGCAAGTTCTTGAAATTACAGGATGTGTTGAGAAAGGAATTTCAATATAGGAAATCGATACTACAAAGAAAGTAGCAGAGTTAAAAATATAAGGAGTGTTTGAACTATGAAGGAAATTTGTAAAAAGTAAGCTTACAGAGCTTTGAAGTCTTTTTGTATGTTGAGTTGAGTGTCATTTTCTTCTTCCTTTTGCTACCTTTTAAAGAACCGCCTCTTTCTTCCAGAGGAAGCCTTTCAGTTCATTCCCTCTAATTCAAGTGGCTGATTTGATTGCTGTTAGATGATGAGTTTTCACTTGGATACTTGAGCTTTTATCCCTTGAAACTAAGAAATTGCCACTGGAAAGTACTTATTGTCTGTAAAACTCGACTAAGTAATTTTCCTTCTGTGTGAAAGAGGGTTTTTGCCGCCTACAATTGTCATGTCATAAAGCACTTTTAAATTTTAGGCCGTGCACTGTTTATTTGCTGCACAACCTTTAGGCTTCAGACGTAATTAATATGTCGGGCCTTGGACAGTCCCAAGAATCTATTTTTAATCCAAACAGGGTTAATGATCCAGTTGGAAGTTTCTTCCATCGCATTCTAGTGATCCAGTTTCTGCCTTTCCTGGTTTAACAAATGCTAGCCCTTTTTCAAATAATGTTTATGCTTTATTTGGTTTGGGAGATTTGGGGACTTGGTTTTAGGATTTTTATTAAATTTTGGTTCGATGAACTTTAAATGTGTAAGTAGTTACATTTGAATGGGAATAGAGAACAATGTATGAAAACCTTGAGTTTATGAGAGATTTTTCAATGTGATCGGTACACGGGATGGTACACCACGTGTCACCATACAAATGGTGGGATATGTGTGCTAAAAAATTAATAACTTAAAAAATAAAATTTCCAAATTCTTCTATTAAAATATGTGGGGTGCTACTTGTGTTCTCGTCACAATGAAAAATTTCTTTGAGTTCAGAGTTCGATGTCCCTTCCAATGTAACCAAAAAAAAAATAACAAGAACGTGGAAGTATTATTATTCCCCAGAAAAATCAACTCTGCAACCAAGTCATTTAGAACTTACTTTTGAGTCTTGTGGTGTGAAATTATATATTCCACATCCATCTTTCAACTAATTCAAGCTTTCATGTTGAATCTAAATCTTACGTTCACAAGCTTGTATGGTTTGAAGACGTTTTTCAAGATGCTGGAAGATGTCTCACCTGGCGCCATCAAGCATGCTTGAATAATTCTTGTTTGTGTACGGCAGTTATAGGTTTCTTACAGAATGTTTCATTTTAAGGAAAATTAATGAAAAGTTCTAAAAAACTATAGTTTTTAATCAAAATGACAAAATAAAAGTGCAAATAAATAGTACCAGAAGTGACTTTTTAAAGTAAAAATATCCTTAACTTTAAAAGTGAACAGTACTGAAAATATTTTATTAAGATTCCCTTTGTTTTATGACGATGTGCACCGCTATCACCACAAAATTTAACATGCAGCCTTCTTTATTTTTGTTCAAAGGATATCATGCACTGAGTCTAGTATAGGGCTGGTTTCGGTTTGGTAACCAAACCAAAAATGTTAAACTGAAAATCAAATCGAAAATGATCCGAAATTTTTGGTGATCCAAAGTTTGATAAAATGAAAATTTGAATTGGTTTCGGTTTTGGGTTTGCTTTGGTAAACGAAAAATTGAATTGGCCTTTGTTTGTTAGGCCGAAGTTTTTAGGCTATCTTTATTTAGCTCATATTTATGAGATTTTGAGTGTCAAAGTTTGGCAAAATTTTTATGTGAGCTTGAGAGTTTGAATTGGAATGTCAAATTTTTATGTAGCTTAAAAAATTCAGCAAAATTTGCAGCTGTAGCAAATGGTGGTGGTCTGGTAAAAAAAAGAGAATGATTGAATGAGTTTGTCGTTATGAACTAATGAGTGAGATTAATCTCAACCGAACACATTAATATAATATATATTTCTGAAAAATAAATTTCTGTTCGGTTTCACCTTCTTTATGAACCAATGGTTGAGATTAGTCTCAACCAAATACACAAATATAGTTTGCTTACCGAAATCGAACCGAAAAGTTTGGTAAATTTTGGTTTTAGTAATTTTTAGTTGATTTCTGTATTCAGTTCAAGAAATGTCAACACTAATCTAGTATATTAAAATTGAGTGATGATAAAATTTGTAGACTAAATTTGCACATTAAATGATGTATTACCAATAAGAAATAAGCATGTTAATCAACATTTAAGTAAGAATCCCCGAATGAGACAAATTATCAATGATCACATATATCAATGATAATTAAGAGAGACATGTTACATACCATTCCGTGTAAGAAATAAGAAAAAAGCCAAATACAACCCATACTAAGACAAATTAAGAGAGACATAGATAGCGATCAAAACCACTGTATACTATACAAATTAAGAGAGACAAATTATCAACAATTAAGTAAGAAATAAGAAAAAAGCCAAATACAACCCATAGTGAGACAAATTAAGAAAGACATAGATAGCGATCAAAATCAATGTTCTAAAAATCTCCGCTTAGCACCATCTAGGCACAAGGTGGCTGGCCACCACCTCGATTAATGTCTAAACGTATGAAAATTAAGAAAGAGCGTCTAAACCTGCTGAGGCGCCCGCCTAGACTGCCTAAGCACTCACCTAGCCAACCGCCTAGGTTGCGACTCACTTAGGCAGAAAATAGATAACTTTCATTTTGTATTTTATTTTATTTTCAATAAATTGTAAGAGACTTGTTGAATACTTAAATGAGCACACATTATATGTTTGTTTTTCATGTTTTCATTATGTTCTAATACTTAATAATATATGTGTTATTTTATTTTGTAGTTTATAATGAAATTATATATATTTTAAGTATACACATACACTTATTTAAACGAAATATAATAAATTTAGTTAAATTCACTTAGTCCGTCTATACCCCGTCTAGCCACCTAGACGCTAGGTCCCAACCCGCTATCCGACTAGCGCCAACCGTCTTTTAAAACATTGATCAAAACTCTCAACTGATGGAGAAAGGAAGAAAACGGAGGCGTTGTCAGTGCTGATCGGAGACCGAATAAGCAGTAAGCAGTAAGCTGTGAGCAGTAAGCAGTAGGGGAGGAGTGGATGGAGACTGACAGGGCTGAAAGCGACCTATGATTGATTGCCGGAGACATTTTTGTGGGCCTCTGTGGCTGAGCGTGCTATTATCCTCTTGACCGACAACCAGGCCACTTGATTTTCTCCGCCGTGTGTCGCTGTGATAGGGCCCCCTATATACCTAGTTCATATGAGCTGATTTTAGAGGGAGAATCCTTCATCCTATCCAAGACTTTGCGATGGAGACAAAAGTATAATACAATCTTTTGTATCTGCATTTGTTTGTATAAAAACTACTTTGATGTAATTCTAATCTTAAATCTTTAAAAGAATTTAGTGTCTAATCCCAATTTCTCCCTTTCTTTTTGTTTTTTCGTTTTTGTTTTTCTTATTAGGGTTGGTCCTATTCAAACCCAAAAAGATGTGTTGAGTACCCTTCTCAAACTTGTTCATCAAAATTTTGCAATTGCAAAACAAAAACTAGTAATTCTGATATAATGTTTGTTTGAAAATATATTCCAAACGGAAAGGTTGGAAACGGTACTAGAAATCTCCATAATACGCATTATTGCTTTTTTATTTTGAAGTTGTCTAACGTTAATTAGACATTGTTTACATTGTATGTATAATGTTGTTTAAACACATGATATGACACATCCATGATTCAAACCTTTGAGATCTTCTGTGTAAAAGATACAAATTTTTTGTGCATCTTGTAAAGCAGATTTTAAATGAGGTATTTCATTGAGTATTTGGTGGGCATGTGATCATTTGTTTAGCTACGCTTAACGCTAGTCGACAACTTGTAAGAAAGACCTACTAAGTGTTGTTGACACCTGCTCATGACTCATGAATGTTGCCGAGATCTCTTTAGTGGGTATTTTGTTGAGCGCTTAATGGGCACTGTGGATCACATACCAAATATCTGGAAGCTCCTCGAAAGACCTTCTCAAACACTTTTCCTGACTTTGGGGACCACCTTAATTCAGTAATGGATCTGCCCCCGACGGGTAAACTATCACCTAGTATTGCTTAATTATCTATTGTTGTTTACAAACATGAATATGGTTAAGTAACCAAATCGACAAATGTCAACTTACATAACAAGTAGCTCATAAGTGCTAATGTTAGAAGTTATCTATTTATAACGTACTTAAGTTTTATTAAACGGGTAAGTTAGGGACATTAAATTTGTAAATAAAATTTTGTAAAATAAATGACATAGAAGTTGATGATTGAATTATTATTTAATCGTTAATAAATGTGCTCATTTCTATTGATGACACATCATTTAGTTAGCAAATCTACAAATTTAGTTTTTCTAACATTACCCTTAAGTGCTAGCATCTTCATGTGCTTTTTTAAGAAGTGATTAATTTTTGGAAAAACACGTGGAAATACTTCTTTAAGAAGCCTATAACTAGTGCTTCTCCAGACAATATTTTTACGACCCACCTACTTTTAATTTTTATGTCAAATATAGAGATAAATGTTATTAGATATTAAAAAAATGGTTAATTATAAATAACTACTCAACCTTTAAGGTGATTCCAAATTGGTCTCAACTTTTTAAATTATTACAAATAACTACCTAAGGTTTTGAAAAATAAACACTCGTTAGGTCACCGACATTAAGTGATAGCGTCACTACAGCTAATTGACAATGTCATTAAAGTTAAGTGATGGTATGGACATATATTAAGTCTAATTTTCACTAACATGTCATTATAGGGTTCTAAATCCTTTAGCTAAGTTAAACGCTAACTTTGTCTAGTTAAAAAGGATTGATTTGGAAATTTAGAGCTTTATAATGGCGTGGAATGAAATCTCGCTTCAATACTTGTCAAGGTTATCACTTAACGATAGTGACCTAATGGATGTTAAATTATTAAAACGTTAGATAATTATTTAAAATGTTCTAAAAACTGAAACTAATTTGAAATTACCCCTAAAAATTGCTCAGTTTATATACTTAACCCAAAAAAAAAACAACAACTTTATCCCTCCTTAACAAATACTAAGTCCAGCCTAATAGTTAACCATTAATAATTAGTTCCATTCATGATGGCATGGCAACACAAAGTTCTCCATTAATAATTAGATTTGGCACCGGTCATTATGGTTGAAAAGATTATGGTGTATTTTTAAAAGAGAACGTTCTTGGTAAAAAATCAAAAAGGATAAACGAAACATTCATCCACAAATTACTTTAGGGTTCTACATAATGGAGCAAATTTTTCTTCGACACACCCCTCAAATTGTAAGAAACTGTTTGTCCCCATGTAACCTTTATCTGCAACGTAGTACAAGTCTAATAGATGCATGAATTCGGATCGGTGCATGAACTTCTATATCAATTTGTTTTCAACTTTAGGTCATATATATGCATGGTTTTATAGTTAAACTTACACGATAAATAAAGCATGCATGGTTTGGTTATTAAGATTACACACAATCCATGGTCTCCAAGTTGTTTGAGATTCATAGAGGCATACTAATCTTTCTCTTTATGCAGCGTTAGTACTGTATGTGGTTTGGTTATTAAGATTACACACAATCCATGGTCTCCAAGTTGTTTGAGATTCATTGATGGCATACTAATCTTCCTTCTTATGCAACATTAGTACCACATTAGGTTGCAACGTACTTTTGAACCCTATATCAAAATGTACGATAAAGTAGAGTTGGTAGCCTCACAATACATTCATAAAAGTTTAAACACGAATTAAAAGTTTCAAACATTTCCTTGCTTTCCATTAGACAAGCCGCTTGTGGTTGGTTATTAAGCTTAATTGTGTCGTTAATTATTTTTGAGGTACATACTGTACATATTACAAGAAATGAAGGGGTCCAGCTATGCTATGATACAAAAAGTAGTATGAGTTTTAAAGAAATATTTAACCGTTACAAGATTAATTAGATTTTTATATGCAATATTTAAACAGTTAATTTTTTTAATCTTTCGATATTACGTACCATAGAAGTAGGGGTGTGATATCCACACACAATTTTTTACTTCTCACACACCCTTCTAATTTTTGGCCATTGGATTGGATGAATTGAAGAAAATCAACGAACAAAAATTAACAAAAGATGTGTGAGAAGTAAAATAGAGTGTGGGTAGCACATCCATAGAAGTATTATGAAAATGAAGAGGAGAGATTTGGTGTTGTTTGGTGATGGGTACAGTGGAGCGGGAAATGCGGTGAGAGAAAGGTGTACGGAGAAGGGAATCTGATGGGGAAAAGGACGCGTCCGAAATCAGAGGAGAGACCGAATCATTTCTCCCACGCTGCCCGACATTCATGGTTCTGCGGCACTGCCCTACGTACCCCAAACATGCTCCATCAATCCCTCTCAATCCCCCCTCGCCCCTCCCCCCTCCCCCCT
Source organism: Malus domestica (assembly GCF_042453785.1). Lineage (NCBI taxonomy): Eukaryota > Viridiplantae > Streptophyta > Magnoliopsida > Rosales > Rosaceae > Malus > Malus domestica. The sequence continues at coordinate 13,070,630 of NC_091662.1, forward strand.
CCCCCTTCCTCCAATTTGACGGGTAATGTATGGTTAATATTCTTGTATAGGGAGAATCTGATCCTATACAGATCATTCTAGATGATTGGATTTTCTAATATACTAGAGCATTCTTTTTTTTTTGGTCGAAACGAAAAAATTCATTAAAAAGATAAACCAGTACAAAAGTTAAGAAAGAAAATACAACAACAAAAGGCCAAAGCAAATGTTGAGCTACAACCCAAAACAGTTAAGGAGGCCTAGACAAACTTAAAGTCCAGCAAAAGTAACACAGGCAAAAGCAACAAAGCAACAAAAGAAAACCCTAATCTTCAACGTTGGAGAGTAGTCCATTGCACCCATTCCACTCTCCGTGCTTACACCAAATTCAAACCCACACACGAACCACAAGATTAAGCTTAAACTACCGAACCAAATCGAACCTCCGAGATACAAAACGCTGATAACACCACCTACAAAGAGAACCTAGAGACCAAACGAAAAAATGAAAAAGGGGAGGGTCGAAGGGGTGTGTAAAACACTGTTGTTATGATGCAAATCATTCCACTTTGTCCAAATTTTTCGGCATGCCGGTATCGCAAGAGGCTGTGAGGTGTGGATCCAGGGAACCAATTGAGTCAAGCACTTCAAGAACAAGCTTATGGTTGAGTAAGGAATGGGATATGGAAAAGCATGGGAGAGAAAATTGGGCAGGAGAGAAATGGGAAAATGACGAAAAACGCCGGGAACTAGCAAAGGACGCCGGGAAAATAAGCCACAACCTCACAATCTAACAGCCAGAGGTAGTGTTTGGATTAAAACTTGATTTTTTGGCCCAAGGATGGCGTCGGCCCAAAAGGAGGCCTGGAGGAATAGAAGATCAAGGCCCAGCCGAAACTTGGGAAAGCAGGAAAGGGCCTTTTCTGACTTGATACAATTCATAAGGGCCACTTGCCTACCTACCCAAGGACCAAGTGGTGTAGACTGATCAGACTGCACAGCCCATAAAGTACTTTATGGTGGCATTACATGTAATAAAGCTGATGAGTCATCACCCTCAGACCGCATTCGGGCAAAGCTGTCGCTACAGGAGCCAAACCGAGTCGTCTATAAAAGGAGGAAGAGAAGACAGGAATAAGGACACTCAATCAAACAAACAAAAGCACAAACTCTGCTCAAAAAGCCAGATTTGCCTTTCAAAACAAAGTTGTAATCAGCCCAAGCCTTCATCCCCCGCGGGATAATCTTTTCTCCCAACCTCTGTAATAACTCTGCTACCTTGTTCGAACTTGTTGTAGTATCGATTCACCTTTTGTATTCTCCTTTCCCCTCTCCCCCTCTAAGCTTTCAGACCTTTGACAGAACTACAAAGATAGGGACCTGCAAGACAATCAGCCTTAATTGATAAGGTTTAATCTTGCCCGACCTGCTTTGCACTGTCTTTGTCTTCTCTTTCTTTAAAGTCTAGCAATATGTTGTATATTTCCAGTTATATGCAAGTTATTTCTAGCAAAATCACGATGACAAAGCTTTATCAGTACTTGGATCCGATTTGAATATATCTTCAGTGTTTAAATCAGATCCAAGTCCTAAGCCCTCAGGCATGTAAATCTGATTAGTTTTAAAGTCCTTGGCCTCAAGGCATAAAAAAGAACTTTATGTGGACTTAACCCATCCACGACAATCCTTGATAAACGAGAAGTCCGAAGTTACTTGGGGCGTAAGTAATCGACCTACCTCTTGGTTTTATTTCTATTATATCATGATTATCATAGAACGCTTAAGTATGGAATGGATTCTGATAGGAAGCCTCAAGGCCTACACCTAAGGCCCCACAAAGGCACTTATTTGGATTCATTCTATTCTGCGGTCTAGGTGGTTTGAGTATAAGAACGGACTCTAATGGGAAGCCTCAAGGCCTACACCTAAGGCCCCACAAAGGCACCTATTTGGGTTCGCTCTACCTCTCAGACTCGGATAATCAGAAATATAATAGTTATAAGACTCCAACAACCATAAAGACCAAATATAATATGCTCAAGTACTGGTTTAGTTTGACAGGAAGCCTCAATGCCTACACCTAAGGCCCCACAAAGGCACCTGTTATATCTAACACGGTTTCTCGGGCATATGCATATTCACAACTAAAACTTGACATCCATTCGACATCTGCCATGCTGAAGATGGCAGTGGCACGCCTGAGCACTAAAATGTTAACCTTGATTGCGAGCCTCAAGGCCTACACCTAAGGCCCCACAAAGGCACCTCTCAAAGTTAACGTTGTCCTTCTCTTTCAGCCTTGCCCGAAGAGTCTTGCCCGACGAGACTTGCCCGACAAAGCCTGACAGGAAAGCAGAAGTCCGACAGCAGCCCTCAACCGGCGCCGAACCTCCAGGGGAGCTGTGTGCTCGTCGGCTAGGAAACATCCCCGACGGGAATTCCTGCCACGAACAGGTAGTGGAAGGGTAGATGCCAACAAGAAAGTGGGGAAGAGGAAGAAAGAAGAAAAAGAAAGAAAAACCAGAAAAAAAAAAAAACCAGTAAGGGGAGGGGGAGGTGGTTATGGGAAGGTTAAGGGACTAGGAGGAGGAATGGAAAGAAAAAGAGGGAAAGCCGCCGGCCCAAGCCTGAGCAAGGGCCAACGATGCTTACAAATGCTGCTAGGTTTTTTTTTCTTCTACTAAAACTCATATCTTTTTGTGTTCTTGAATAAAGCCCATTGACTAGCCTCCAACTAAACAAATTCTTTAATTAAGTTTGACTTTTCAGATTGTGTATTTTTCGAATGCCTGAACTACCCCTATTAATACTTGGATGGGGTTTTTGGATCAGTTACTTGTTATATCCATTTAATTAATTTTATATATTTTACAAAATAATTCATGCCATTAATTTTATATTCAATGTATTAACTTTCAAATTGTTATAACATGCCAATTGAAAACTAATAATTGTAACATCCCACGTCGCCTAGGGGAGTGGATCTTATAAGTCTTATATGTATATTCCCATCTCTACCTAGCACGAGGCCTTTTAGGAGCTCACTGGCTTCGGGTTCCATCAGAACTTTGAAGTTAAGCAAGTTCGCGCGAGAGTATTCCCATGATGGGTGAGCCACTGGGAAGTTCTTGGGTGAGTTCATAAAAACAAAACCGTGAAGGGGTGGTCGGGACCCAAAGCAGACAATATCGTGCTATGGTAGAGTCGAGCCAGGGATTTGGTACGGGCCTGGGCCGGGATGTGACAATAATACTAATTTCATAATTTTGTGCATTAAATATATAAGTTAATTTACCTACCCGCACAACAATAAACCTAAAACAGTTTCGGCTAATACTCCAATCCCTAATATACAAAACAAAAGCTATATGTTCCGCGCAATTTTTACCTACAAAATAGTCTAATTTACCTACATGATTTATGTGCATTAGATTAAAAGTTTATTTTATTGCCTACAAGCACAAACCCACAACATTTGAACAGGTAAATTAATTTAAATGTAGGTAAATTAGTATAATATTTTGTAAGTAGGTAAATTAATTTAAATGTAGGTAAATTAGTATAATATTTGTATGTAGGTAATTACATGATTCAAACATTATATTTTCCGTACAAGATATGTCTTTTTTTTTTAAATTTTGGTAAATTAATTTATATATGTTGCTAATATTTATGATACAAGAAAGGTAAAATATCCATATGGATTTAATTGCTCATCATAATTAGGATGAGTAATAACATTTATTGACCAAGTTAGGATTTTGTGGTATAAGTTGTAAATGTATTGTAATAGTTGGTCATATATTTGTCTACATGGTAGGCTATTTGAAAATTGGGTTTTTTTTTGAATGTTTTAATTTAGGTGGGTTTTTATTTGGAAAATAGGAGTTTCAACGGCCTATATCTAAAAAACATTTTTTTTTCTTTCCAGAGAGCGTTTCTAGAGAGAGAATCAAATAATTGCCTTGATGTGTTGGACTGACCTGGAGTATTCTATATTTCGACATTTTAGTTGTTCGATCTTTAGTTAAAGAAACAATAATCATAATCTAACAATTAAAAATTCTAAAGTATCTAATATTCCAGAGCACCATAGTATTTTCGCATTCTAAATTTCTAATAATGTTTTGGTTCTTGTGAAGTATAGCAATGTGTGTGAAGAAAGTGTAATTGATTAATCTGGCGGTTAATTTTACTTTTCACCCTCTAAGTATAAACGTTAGTTTTTCACATTGCTTTAATCATGGACTTTGAAGTCTACAATCTACGTAGTATATTCGTCTTGTAACTTCACTCTCAATGTATTTGAACTGTATTAAGTTGTCCATTGAGCCGTTTTGCTGACTTGACGAGAGTGAGACCTACATTTTCTTACGCACCAAAGTTATATATCATCCACAACATTTTAATAAAGCTTAATTCTGTTAAGTTAATGTAACAATCACAAAAACATTTCTTGGTTAAACTTATCCACGTCAATTATTTGACTAAATCACTCTTTGCAAAATCTTGGTAGATGCATGTATTTTGCCACGCCAGAAAATGTAGGTGGTACTCTAGCCAAATACGTAAATTGACGATTTACACATGATCGAACTTAGGGAGGGTACAAATCAATACGTACAATGTGAAGGGATGAAGTTCAATGTACAATGTGAAAATGGATATATACCATGCAAAGAGAAATAGCCTTACTTTTTTATGTATGTTTGCAAACAAGATGTGAATGTGTGGAAAACTTGAAGTAATACTGGTGGCCATTGTAGAAGAGTTCAAACCTTGGCCTGTCTTCACTAAAAAAGGACCTACATAAAACGGAAACGTTAAGGGGACAATGTCTTCAATCATCATACGACGTCATATAAAAAATTTAAAATATATAACATCTTGTTATAGATTTGAGACACTGCCACCATAATATACATCTTCATTTCATGCAAGACTCTTTATTTTCACTCTTAGAGAAGACATTTAGAGCCCCCTTTTCGAATTTTAGGGAGTAGAGTTTGAATTAAACCATCAATATGTTATATGTAACAAACGAACATGGTTTTTGCTTATAGATTGGCTTGGATATTCCGCAAATGGAGCGGCTCATAGATCGTCCAAAGTGGCATTGTACTATGTTCTCAGGTCTCCTTTGTTTGAGGAGCCTCTAGACTTGATCAATTCGACACATCCTCTTTGAAGATTGTAATGTAATTCTTCTTAATTTCTCAATAAAAATGGCTAATATCGTTTCTCTAATAAAATAAAAACAAAACCAACTTGATTTTTACTTGCATGCAATCAAACTCCTTCCTTTTTCCTTTTTGTTCCTAATTTTTTTCAAAACTCTGGGTTTTACATAGCCTAGAGATCAACTACGTATCTCAGCTAGCTACAGCTACTAGCCCGAAAACGGCAATAAATCCAGTAATCTAGCTACCAAGTACGGTATTATCGTAAGATCAAACCTTTGTTTTTGTAATAAATAAATAAATAATTAGTTCCCAAGCACAGTAATTCAGGACTGAGGCCTCATCAGAAAGCATGCATGCAAAAGGTGAAATAAAATCTCCGGCACAGGCTGCCATCTGTATTCTGCATATTTTACATTTAAACAGACAGAAATTTTACCTGACTATATTTTAAGCTTTTTATATTAGTTCTCCACAAAATGTTGAATACACCCCACATTAAAATTTAATATTAAATAACTTATTTATCCTACTATGCAATGACAGCTTTGACTTTGTTAGGTTAAAAAAAACAATCTATATACACCCCAAATCACTTTTAATGTATTATTTATTTTCTTCAACTATCAAAACACATCCGACCCTTCATTGTTGAATAAAACCCTAACCAATGAAACTACAAACATGTTGATTGAGAAAAATTATTTTTGACAAATGAAACACAAAATCGATGTTTCGGAAGTTTCACATGCGGTAAACTTCATATTATTTATTGTTTTAGTGATTTTGACAGCATCAATAATTATTTAATCTTGCTTTTGATGCGTTATTCAAGCTTCTATGTTTGTATTCATTTTTTAGGGATCACAGGAATTACATGAAAAATTAAACACCTAAAATTATCACCAAATATTAAAAACAGACGACATGAATTTTAATGGTGGAATTAAAAACAACCGACATATGCTTTAAATCCCAGGTGGCATCTTTTGTCAAACTTTTAGTCGGCATTATTTGTCCAAATTAAAAGCTTTGTAAGATTTGAGAAATGTGGGGTGTATAGAAAATATGGGTTGCATATAGAAAATGTAAGGTGTATATTAAAAATGTGGGGTGTGAGGGTATTATGGGGAAGTATGTGGGGTGTATTAAGATAATTTTTAATTAAAAAAGCAAATATGGAGTGTATTAAGTATGTGGAGTTTATTTAATAATTTGTGGGGTGTTAATATAATAAGCCATATTTTATACTATATATGCAAAAGAAGAATAAACCAAAGGATATTATCTGAATCCCCAGCAACCCAAATCTTCATGGCTAAAGCAAGTGACCCTTTACTACAGTAAGGAAATATGTTGTGTTCTTGTATAACTATATGAGTTTGAACTTTGTCCATAGTTAATCTAACATCTAACATTTATTGCTCGACTCAAAAAAAAAAAAAAAAAAAAAAAAAAAAGCTAGGGAACATATTAGTTACTTAAAAATTAGCTGTAGTTTTAGCCGAACAAAATCACAGAAATTAATACAGAGCCCCTCTCTCTCTCTCTCTCTCTCTCTCTCTCTCCCCCCTCTTCTGGTGCGGACTGAAAATGTCGTGCTTAACAGAACCCTCTGTAAAAGCCTGCTCACTCTATTCATCTCTTCAAATATGCCTCAGAAAACTTGTTCCTTTCTCTCTCCTCCATAAAAACCCCTTTACCCCCTCACAGCAAAAACTCGCTCTCTAACTTTCTTCACCATCCAAATATCGAACACTTTCTTCACACACCAAAACCAAACCAAAACCAAATATTCAAAAACCCAGCTCAGCCAGTTTGATTTGAACACCCAAATGCCGTCGGACTCAGGCGATCAGCAGCAGAAGAGCAGCCAGAACCGGAGGACGGTGAAAGACGCCCAGGCCACGGGGGCACCACCGCCGGAGCAAGAGCACCTGCCCTGCCCACGCTGCGACTCCACCAACACCAAGTTCTGCTACTACAACAACTACAACTTCTCCCAGCCCCGCCATTTCTGCAAGTCCTGCCGCCGCTACTGGACCCACGGCGGCACGCTCCGCGACATCCCAGTAGGCGGCGGAACCCGCAAAAACACCAAGCGCTCCCGCACGGCCACCTCCGCCACCACAACCACCGCCACTTCTGACAACAACGCAATTTCCGCCACCCCTGTTTTTCTGAACCCAGGTGGTGGAGCGGCCTTACAGTTCGGTGATTGGAAGGGTAACATGGGAAATGGATGCGGTGGCGATGGGAGCTTCAATTCTCTCCTCAACACCCACGGGCCTGGTGGGTTTTTGGCTCTGGGCGGGTTCGGGCTTGGGCTTTCAGGTGGGTTCGAGGAGATGGGCTTTGGGCTTGGGAGAGCTTTTTGGCCTTTTCCTGCGATGGGAGGAGATTGTGGTTCCGGTGGACCCCACGGCGGGATGATGAACACGTGGGAGATCGAGAACGGAGAGGGTGGTGGGATTGTGAATGTGGGTGTCAGCCCTGTCGGAGCTGAGTTATGTTCTTGGCCGGAGTTGGCAATTTCTTCTCCTGGAAATGGACTCAAGTGAAAAAAAAATCTGTGTCTTTTGGGTCTCTTTGTAATTCTCTACTCTTTTTGGTTTGTAATGGGGAATGTCGTGTTTTAATGCTCTAGGGTTTTTAATGTTAGTGTCGAGGCCTTGAATCTATATGTCCGAGAACTACTGCCTAAATTGTAGTAAATTGTATTTTGGTCCCATGCTTCTAGCTTGTTATATGATTTTTGAGTATTTGAAGAATATGAGTTCTTCATGACTCCATTTGTAAACACATCCAACACTCATATCACCATCATGATGTCGTCAATGCATTTTAAAAAACTACTTGTAAGCGCTAGAATTAATCGGTTTTAAATAAATATATGCAAGAACGAAATGTTGAACAAAAAGGATTGCAAAGGAAATGATGAAAATTAATCTAACCCAAATTAATTTAGTGTTATCCTAGTTGAGAAAAGATTGATTTTATTACCTTTTTTTTTTTTTAAAGAGGATAACTGGTGGTAAGCCATGATTATTCATCCATTTCGGATCCAGAGAGGCTATCGGGAATTTGATCTTGCCCGTGGTTACAGTCAAATAGACATTGAACTCGGGATCTAACAAAACATTAAAACAAGAGAAATGCTTTTGTTTAAATCAATAAGAGAAAACTATAACCATTTGATAACCTATTTCTTTTTTAATTTTTCATTTTTACTTTCATTTTTCTAAAACGTAAAGTAATTACCAAACGATTTTAAAAAATATGAAAACTGAAAAGCTCCACGCTACATGGTTGTCTACTCCAAAAGGAAAAGGCACAATAACGTTCCTTATTGTCAGACTCAGATGGAATTGCAAGCTGCATTTTCCTTCTCTATTTCTTTGAATTGAATTAAATTGATTGACCCTACAAAGGAGCAGCATGCGTGGTAAGTTTCAATTGATTCATTTCCACATCAAACATCTTTCTTTAGCTGAACCTTACCTAAGAAAATAATGAAAGAATATTGGTGCTAAAAATCAGAGAGAAAGTCCATGCAATTTGAAGATGTTATGAGCTAGCTCTACTAATTCCAGAAAAAAAAAACAACACACAGTTCTACTCGACGCAGATGTCCCAACCCTAGTCAATGATCCAGCTTTCGCTAACATTTGGCTCTAAACCAACGTCATTCCCTTTGCTTCATCTCGAACTTTCGCTGTATATCCGTTGGAAATGAAATGATTCCAAGTAAAATGCTAGCAGCATAGTCCCGGCCATGCAAAACTTCAGAAATGCCCTAATTACAGCCAACCTCAGTATTCCTCTATCCCCTGCAGTGTTCCAAAATGTACTGACATCACCGTATCCACCATCAGCCGGAACATGGCATCCTGATGCAGCCTCAATAATGGTACCTCTAGTATAATATTTGCAAACCAATGGTTACCCCCTTCTCTTCAACGCGTATCCATATTTCGCCTACCGCGATCATCCGCAAGAGATTAGGTTAGACTACGCATTGATGAATGCACAAAGGTTATTGTACAAGATGGAGTATTAGGGTGCACAAAATTGCTTGATGCTTCACTAGATGCCCTTTACTGGGCACTTGAGAAAGTGGGGCACAAAAGTTGAGGTTGTTGTGATGTGATCAGTGAAACACGTTGGCCTTCACAAGGAGAAGGAGAATAGCCTGCAAATATTGAGAATGCTAAGACATATAATACCAATCTGATCAAGCATGGGCAAGTTGGGACACCAAAAAGACCAGGAAAGGGATAAGAGGCTCACATTTTGGCTTTGTTCAATGAGGATCTTAAGCCTAAGGGAAGTGGGCAGCAATGGGGATTGTTTTATCCTGACATGACAGGTTTACCATGCTGACTTTAGGGAAAGTAATATTTGTTGGTAATGTATCATTAGGAATAAAGAAATGTTACTGTGCTAATAGAATTATTGGTAAATTTTTTTGTTATTAATAAGTTAATTATGAATTATGTATTATTTGTTAACTAGAAAATGGCCGAAGTACAAAGTCTTGCGAATAAGGCCGTTACTCTATTGTGTAATGAGTTTGCCTATTGTCATACTATACACATTTTTTGTTAAATGAAATCGCTTTTCCATTACATAATTTTTATAAGGTACAAAGTTTTGATGTCAAATTGGAGTAATTCTCGCGTCCACTCACTAGATCACTTCATACATCCACACACAATATAGGCGTATTCTTGTGTAATGGACTATCAATTTGATTAACTTACCAATCACGAGTAATATGGTAATCAAAACTACATATTAATAAGGCCTAATCGGATAAATGGTCCCCGTGGTCATAAGGTATTCGGATGATAGCCCCTGTGGTAAAAAAATTCGGATTTAAACCCCTGTGGTCTAAGTCTGTTAAGATTTATGCCCTTCTGTTAAATAATGCTGACGTGGCTGCCACATATATGCCACGTGGCTGCCAAATGTCTGCCACGTGGCAAAAATAATAATTTTTAATGTTTTTTTTTAAAAACCTGAATTTTTACAACAAAAAAAAAACCCCCACCCTCCGCCCGTTCCCCCCCCCCCCCGCCGGACTTCTTCTCCTTCTTCTTCTTCTTCTTCTTCCCGCCGGAGACCAGCTCCCCCCGTCGAAGCCCTCTCCCCGCGCGACCCTCCTCCCTCTCCTTCTTCCTTCTTCTTCTTCTTCCCACCGGAGACCAGCTCCCCCCCTCGCCGGTCTCCCCGCGCGACCCTCCTCCCTCTCCCTCTTCCTTCTTCTTCTTCTTCTTCCCGCCGGAGACCAGCTCCCCCCCTCGCCGGAGCCCTCTCCCTGGTAAGCTGCTGAAGCTGCACCAAAGACGAACCCTGGTTTTAGAGCATCAAACTTGGTCCTGTCAAGTGAGTTACAGACAACGGGTCGATCTGGGTTAGCAGCTTTGGTGTTTGTCAATGCAAAGCCATTGAGTAGCAAGACACACAAGAGCAAAGAGCCTAACTCATGCATTGCCATAGTTAACTGGAGGGGTTTTGGTGATCGAGATAGCTAGGTTGGTTCTTCCCTGCATATTGCATGGGGTTTATATAGTGGGCTACGTACCACGTCTAAACGTGAGAATAATTGATTAGGCCTAATATGATATCTGGGTTTTTTTTTTTTTTTGGTTGTAAAAATTCAGGTTTTTTTAAAAAAAAATTAAAAATTATTATTTTTGCCACGTGGCAGACATTTGGCAGCCACGTGGCATATATGTGGCAGTCACGTCAGCATTATTTAACAGAAGGGCATAAATCCTAACAGATTTAGACCACATGGGTTTAAATCCGAACTTTTTTATCACAGGGGCTATCATCCGAATACCTTATGACCACGGGGACCATTTATCCGATTAGGCCTATTAATAAAACATTGTTTGTCAACAAAAAAAAAATTAAAATTACTACTATCCTTTTAATACAAAACTAAAAGAAGATATTAGAAAAGAAAATAATGTGGGCATTTAAGTAATTTTGTACAAACAAGTTTATATTGTTTTTATTTTTCTAAACCTCACAACTATATCACTTTATCACTACCCTCTCAACTCATTCACTCTCTTTCCTAATTGCCAATCCCTATTTTTTTTGGGATGTCTATCAACTTGTTAAAAACAAATAATTCATCTCATAAAAAAAAATTAAAATACAAATATTTAAAAAAATATAAAAAAATGTTGTGGTCTATTTCATCTGACAAGGAGAGAAGGCCGGCGGCAAGGAGAAGAAAGAGAGAGAGATATGTGTTTGTAGAATTGTAGGGGAATGTGCGTGTTGTTATCCCTCCTACATTGTGCCTTTATTTATAATAATACAGGGAGAGAATATATTCCTTCATCCCCAAGGAATACAAGATATAATAGGAAATGATAACTAGAATCAAATCTAATCTAGGATTTACACAATCACACTTAAACTAGGAATGTTTACAACACTTCCCCTTGAGTGTGTAAATACTCAAAGTAGATTTAGCATCATGCAGAAGTTGAGGAAGTTGACTCATTGGCACTGATTCTAAGGAACATCACTTATTCTTAATAAGGTAGGAATTTGCATAAGTAGTAAGTCTCACTAAAAAACCCTACGGCAAAAACCTGAGTAGGGACAAAATCCATAGTCTAAGGAAAAATGCGTGAGAAATGAAAAGTATAAAGAAACGTCTAGATGATGTCATCTAGGATATGACCAGCCCAATATGGGTACCTCGTTAAAACGTAGTGGGAAAAATGCTCATAATCGTAGAAAAAAAGTACATTAAGATCAAGCAAGTATCTACAGGATACTCCTCCTGAGTTTGACATAATTCCAAAGAGAAATAGCAAAGTTACAACTCAGAAAGTTTACGTATACCAATTTCATGAACAAGCTTTTGAAACGTTGTCTTCGGCAGTGATTTGGTGAAGAGGTCAGCCAGATTGTCTTGTGAACGGATTTGCGTGACTTCAATCTTCTGATGCTCTTGTTGTTGATGTGAATAGAAAAACTTTGGCGCAATGTGCTTGGTGTTGTCTCCTTTGATGTAACCCTTATTGAGCTGTTCGATGCAGGCTGCGTTGTCTTTAAAGATCGTCGTCAAGACATTAACGGTGGGATAAAGATCGCATTAGCTTCGAATATGGCCCACTACTGCTCTCAACCAAAAGCATTCCCTAGTTGCTTCATGTAAGGCGATAATTTCAGCATGGTTAGATGAAGTGGCAACTAAGGTCTATTTAGTTGACCTCGAAGAGATTGCGGTGCCTCCAATTGTAAAGACATAACCCGTTTGAGAAAGCGCCTTGTGAGGATTAGATAAGTATCATGCCTCGGCATAACCAACAAGGAGCATAGGGTGTGACACCATTCGAGGATTCGTAGGGATAGAACAAACTTAAATCCGTAGTACCCTTAAGGTCACGCCAGTTTAGTGTTTGCGTGTTGGTGCATTACTGTATCTTACCAAAAGATTAACAGCGAATGAGATGTCGGGTCTAATGCATTGAGCTAAGTACAATAAAGCGCCTATTGCACTTAGATAAGGAACTTCAGGCTCCAAAATCTCGTCATCATCCTCTTTCAGATGGAAGAGATCTCGTTTTACATCTAGCGAACGAACGACCATAGGAGTATTCGAAGGCTTCGCTTTATCTTCATTAAAGTGGCGCAACACCTTCTGGGTATAGTTCGATTGATGTACTAGGATTCCATCCGAACAATGCTTTATCTCGAGATCAAGATAGTATCGAGTCTTACCTAGATCTTTCATCTCAAATTCCGACTTCAGGTGCGCGGTAGTTCTTGCGAGCTCTTCAGGAGTTCCGATAAGATTCATGTCATCGACATATATTGCAACAATCGTAAATCTGGAATGTGACTTCTTAATGAACACACGAGGGCATATTTCATTATTCTTATATCCCTGACTAGTTAAATATTTTCTCAGATGGTTATACCACATTCTTCCAGATTGTTTCAAACTGTAGAGTGAACGCCTCAGCAGAATTGAGAGCGTGTTCCAGGGTTTGGAAATATTTGAAACAGTCAATGTAAGTCTTTCAGGAGCTTTCGTATAGATTTCTGTATCAAGATCCCCATAGAGATACGCGGTTACTACGTCCATCAGTTGCATATCTAGTTTTTCAGAAACTACCAAACTGATAAGGTAGCGAAAAGTAATCACATCCATAACGGGTGAATAAGTTTCATCATAGTCAATCGCGGGGCGTTGTGAGAAGCCTTGTGCAACAAGACGAGCTTTGTAACGCATAGTTTCCTTCTTCTCATTACGCTTTCGAACGAAAACTTACTTGTAGCCAACGGGCTTCACATGTGGAAGAGTAGGAGCTACAAGTCTAAACACCTTACGTTTTGTAAGCGAATCGAGTTCGACTTGGATTGCTTGTTTCCAGTTTAACCAATTAGTTCTACGTTGACATTCATTAACGGAACGTGATTCAATAGCTAATGCAAATACTAATGCATCGTCGACAATCATCTCATTTCTGCGCCACACATCATCTAAGCTTGCATAATAGACCGAAATCTCACGATTCACAGGAGGAAGATTCCTCTCTTCAAGGACGCTTCCATAATCTAGAATTTCCTCATGAGTTGGGTAGAATTAGTAAGCGATAATCGGATTCACTGTAGGTTCTTCAAGACCTTCTGTCGTGGTTTTCCTATTCCAGGGTGTGAATCCTTTGAACCAAGGGGTCTGCCACGTTTTTGTGTAAGGGCAGATGATTAGCTAACCGCTAATGTACGTAGATCACCAAGATTGGCTTCCTGGGCTTTCAGGAAAGTAGTCCATTGTACATTTGGTACATCCATCTTTGCATGCATATTCGCAGCTGGAATATGTGATCTTGTCACTCGTGCTAGATCAGTGAAAGCATCTGGCATGCTCTGAGCTATGCTATGTAGATCTAATATGCATTGCACTTCAGTTTTAGACTAAACGGTGCGGGGATCTAAGTGAGACAAAGTGGGAGTCGTCTACGATAATTCGTGTCGTTCTTCAGGAACGATGACATTTTTATCTCCTCCTAATGACGAAAAGACTGTCTTATAGAAGTGACAATCCACGAAACGAGTGATAAACAGATCGCCTGTCAAAGGTTCTAAGTAACAAATAATCGAAGGAGAATCATATCTGACATAGATTCCCATCCTTCGCTAAGGCCCCATTTTTGTACGTAAGGGCGGCGAGATCGGCACATATACCGCACAACTAAATACGTGTATATGCGATATGTCGGGTTCGTATCTGGTAACCAACTGAAGGGTATTAAATGGTTGTGTCGCAACAGGCCTTAGGCAGACCAACTTTGCTGCGTGTAATATTGCATGGCCCCAAGCAGCGATCGGGAGCTTGGTACGTATGACTAACGATCGAGCAATCATTTGTAAACGCTTAATGAAAGCCTCTGCCAGGCCGTTCTGGGTATGAACATAGGGTACATGATGTTCAACTTCAACCCTAACCGACATGTAATAGTCATCAAAAGTTTTAGATGTGAATTATCCAGCATTATCCAATTGAATATATTTGATCAGATAATCAAGGAGGTGAGCCCTGAGCTTGATAACCTGAGCCAACAGTTTGGAGAATGCAGCGTTCCTTGTGGACAACAAGCACACCTGTGACCAACTTGTGGAAGGGTCAACCAAAATCATAAAGTATCTAAATGGTCCGCATGGAGGTTGAATCGGTCCATAAATGTCCCCCTAAATCCATTGTAGAAAAATAGGAGGATTTGAAAGAATCTTGTCATAAGAAGACTTAGTAATAAGCTTTCCCATTGAACATGTTTGACATGCGATTCCTTGGATCAAACCTAAACTTCGGGTTAGTGGATGCCTATGTGAAGATTTGAGGATACGGCATTGCTATTCGTCTAGCATGTCCCAAACGATCATGCCAAAGTGTAATTTCATGCGCGGTCCCAGTAGTAGGGCCGACCACAGAGTGGCATTCTATGGGATGTATGGTCGTAGTATACAGACCACTCGGGATATGCTTCATCTTCTCTATAATATGCTTCTGGCCATATTCGTAGGAAGTTATGCACATAAATTCAACTCCGTTTTCTACATGGGTTTTAGCGTCGTAATTGTTATCTCTAATGTCCTTGAAACTTAATAACGTTCTTTCAGAATGTGGAGAGTAGAGTGCCTCAGAAATGGTCAAGATTGTACCATTGGACAACATTATACGTGCCTTACCGTATCCTTCAATTAGGTTGGATGAGCCTAAAAGGGTTGTCAAAGGTGCATTCTTAGGTATGAAGTTAGTGAAATAGATGCGTTCACACAAAACGGTGTGCGTGGTTGCATTATCTACCAGACAACTAACTTTCCTACTAGTTATACCTAGAATGAAAAATTAATTTGAATCGGTCACATGCATAAAAGTTTATAAAAATAAATATCAATTCAAAATAATTTCATTTATCCAAAGATTAAAAAACTTAATATCCAAAACAAATCACCAACTAATAATCCAAACATAAAGGAAAATTGTTCAAAAATCAACAAAAAAACAAAGGAGGGGTTCGGCCACTATGCGGAATTTGGCCCCAATTGTCTTATTGCAACTAAAAATAAGTCTATGTCTAAGATTATAATCTTCCATAGGCGTGATATCCTCCTGAAAATCAGAAACCTTCATCCTTGTAGTCTCCGATTCGTCCACCTTCTTACAACGAGAATGATATTCATCTACAATCTTTTTAGGAGCTCAGCAAACACGGGACCAATGGTCATTTGAACCACATCGATAACACATGTTTGCATCCATGGTTTCAGGTGCTTTGCCCTTATTCTTTGAAGTTTGGGGCCTTAGGAGCGAGGTTTGAGCGCTTATGGGCTTTGTTTCCTTCCTTAGATGGGCCTTGGCTATGTTAACCTTGGTGGGATGGCTTATGGCCGCCCCTACCACTCATCTTTATGACGTTTTGGGTGTTGGTTGGTGCTATAATGTGCTTCAGGCACAACAATCACCCCAGTAGGTCGAGTTTGATGATTCTTTATCAACAGCTGGTTCTGTTTTTTAGCGAGAAGTAAAACAGAGATCAAATCCGAGAACTTAGTGAACTTTTGATCTCTATATTGTTGATGCATGACAATATTAGAAGCAGAGAAGGTTGAATAGGTATTTTCCAAGAGATCATTTTCAGTTAAAGTTTCATTGCAATACTTGAGAAGTGATCGGATTTAACAAACTTCATAATTATATTCATTCATAGACTTAAAGTTTTGAAAGCGCAAGTGCTACCAGTCGTGTCTTGCTTCAGGCAAGAATATGTCCTTTTGACGATCGAAATGATCAGCCAAAGCGACCCATAATGCACGTGGATCCTCCTCAGCAAGATATTCAATTTGCAGAGCGTCATGAATATGTCTGCGGATGAAGATCATAGCAATGGCTTTTTCAACTTCGCCAATAGGCTCGTCCGTTGCTTTTTCAATGGCAGGACACAAGTTCTTTGTAGTGAGGTGGAGCTTCACATCTTGGACCCACTTAAGGTAGTTCCTTCCAGAGACCTCCAAAGTGGTAAAGTCGAGTTTGTTTAAATTCGACATGTTCCTATCACAAAATAGATGGACAAGATGTGTTTAGTGTAATGGAGAAAAATCAATCCATTCACGTAGGAGTATAACATACAGGTTCTAATAGACATGATTTGATTTAATTTTGCATGAAAAAACTTCGGGTTTTTATAGGTGATGTGTTTAAATGAAAAACTTTAGGTTTTCGAACAAGGCATGTGTATAAGAAATTTCAGGTTTCAAAATAATTATGAACTTCAGGTTCATATATTCCTGCAGGCAAACACAAATATATATGCAAACAAATATGCAACAAGAATATGCAAAAATATAAAATTTAGGTTTATAATTATAATTGAATTATAATTATTTAGGCTTCGGGCCAAATTAAAGTGTGGGTGAAAAAAAATATAAAACCCATTGGGCTTAAAATAATTAGGCAAATAAAACTCGGGGCCCAAAAGAAAAACTAAGCCTATGGGTGGCTTAAGAAAATTAGTCCGTGCTTCCTAGGCCCAAAAATTGGGCTAGGGGTCTCGGGTGTAGGCTGCAGGCCCACGGGTAAAGGAGAAAACTTGGGAGAGGGGCTGCGGAAGGCATGCCCTAAAAAAACACGGGCCGCTAAAAAGCTGACCCCTAAAAAATCACTCGGCCCGTTGTAGGCGGGCCCAAAATTTATTTTTTTTGTTTTTTTTCTCACGGGTTGGGAGAGACTGTTTGGGCCGGGGAAACTCCAAAAACCCAATAAGGGAAATTGGAAGCAGGCCGAGAGAGGGAACCTAAGGAGGGCTTGGGTTTTGGAACCAAAACACCTTAGCGTGTGTTGGGTGCTTTTCGCTGGAGAAGAACGCCAGACCTGTCGCTTCTGGTGGCGGTCTGGGGTTCGTTAGTGACTCGGGTTGAGTCATGGTGGTCGTTGACGACCATGGTGGTGAACGGAGATGATATAATCTCAACGTTATACCAACTAAACCCTAGAAAATTTGAATTGGATTTTTGACAAAATTCCGACGAGATACAAGTGAATCTCGATTTAATTTCCGACGTGGGACGACTTCTGGTTATCGACGACATGAACCAATGTTTAGGGCAATGGCTGTAGGCTATGCCGTGGACGATGTGGACGGGGAAACCTTGAAAGGTGTCGGATTTTTTGGGTTTGAACAGCTCGGAGCTTCTGGATCCATGGTTCTCAGCTTGGTGTTAGGAACCCATCTTCATGATGGTGGTCACGAGTTTGAAAGAACCCAAGGTTTCCCCTTTTTTTTTTTTAATAATTTTTTTTTTCAATTCAATTCAATTATATGCATATTCAAAACAATAATATGTCAATGGATTCAATTTGATGCAATTCATAGCAAATATCAAATTCACATAATTCAACAATTATGATTATGAGGCATACACAATTTATGTAGAATCTAAAATTCGTAAAACATAAAGTTGGGTCATGCATCATGGTGAATATTCATGTTATCAGGATTGCAAAAATATCGAGATAAAATTCGTTGTTTTGAAAGAACCTGATTGCGTGATGATATGGATGAATTGGTTTGATGCAGAAAAATTTTCTAACATCAGATTCCTAAGCGCAGCGGTAGTAGCGTGCTGATAACGTGTTGTGGTCTATTTTATCTGACAAGGAGAGAGAGGGCTGGCAGCAAGGATAAGAAAGAGGGAGAGATGTGTTTGTAGAATTGTAGGGGAATGTGTGTGTTGTTATCCTTCATACATTGTGCCTTTATTTATAGTAATACAGGGAGAGAAGATATTCCTTCATCCCCAAGGAATACAAGATACAATAGGAAAATATAAATAAAATCAAATCTAATATAGGATTTACATAATCATACTTAAACTAGTAATGTTTACAACAAAAAAATATATGGGAAATTTTATTTAAACCCATCTAACCTATTTATACACCCAACTTACTCTTTGCACCCATTTGATTTTAACTAAACTATTAATATCTCTTTAAACCCAAATTTAATACCTAATATACTCCCATAAACTCAATTCAACATGTGGATTTATTTTTACACCCCTTGGATTTTTAACACAGAACAGAAGCTGCCGCAGTAGGCTGTGCCACTTGATTATTACCACATTGTTGTTGTTAAGAAGTGGTCGGATGGAAAGGTTGGTAGGTATGTGATTTGGAAGCCAAACACTTCCTGGGTGCAGAGAAGTTGGGGTGCCTTAGCTGTGTAACTAGATCCAAATACATGGATTCTTGAGTACCGGTGGAGCACGATATGTGATAACCAAAGATTGGTTTCAGCAGCACTAGCCTTTTTGAAGAATATGATCTCAAGAATGCTTGGAAAGATGCAGCAGAAATTTTGGCTCTTATTTACTTTTGGCAACAACCAATATCTTGAAACTACTGCAAATTACAATATCGAAATCCCAACCTAAAGAGCACAGTGGACATCATTTGAGGTGCAATGTTTTCTCTCAGCAGATATTCGGACCTCATATCTTATGAGATGCTTCGAAAAAATGTCCCATTGTTATGTATTGTGGAACCCGTTAAGCTTAATTGTTAATCTGATCTCGAACTGTATATGTTCCTTAACGGTGTAATGTAATCGGGAAATTGTTGCTTTCCTGATTATGATTAACTAGCAACAAACTACGTTCTGTTTGGCATTAGGAATCTAGGTAGATAGTAACTCAAACTATCCTAAATGAAAAAGCCTCTTTCACGTTTTGGCAAACAAAATATCTTTTTCAGCACGACTTGTACCTAAAGAGTTTTTACTTCTTAAAATACTGCATTTAACCTGCAAATTTCCAAATAATGCAATTCGTGGGAAGTGCCTGCAAATATTAAAGGCCACGTAAGCGTTAATCAATCAAAAGTTAGTCATCAGCAAGAACATTAGACTAGATCATTGAGATAGTTTTCTGATTGATTGAAATGAACGAATTTCACATTCACGTTTTTGTAAGTAGAATGAGATTTAATCTCAATCTCAAACGAAGAATAGAGTTTACTAATAGTCTTTACAAGAAGAAAAACCATGTTTGTAGTGGTGAAACCTAGTCCTATCTATGAGAGTTATTAGGGTTTTAGTCAGAATGAACGTAGGATAAACAAAGAATGATCCTAGGGTTTAATTATAGTGTTTGGGTTTATTGATAAATTTGAGTTTTATTATTAATTTCATTTTGTACTTAATAGTAATTATGTAATAGGATAAAATAGACAATTAACGTTCAAAATTTTAAGTTAGGTGTAAATGGAGGTTGCATGGGTTTAAATAAAATTTCCCAAAATATATTTCTCAACACAGAAAATGTGTGACCTTTGCTAGTTACCTATTAATTTAACTTAGCGACGGTCTACTCCCCCTCCTAAAATAACTACTTTCTACTAGGGGTGGGCATGGGGCCGGGCCTGGCCCAAATTTGAAAGAACCTGGCCCTACCTGTTTTAAAATGTAACGGGGTGGGCCAGGCAGGGTAGAGGCATTTTGAATTTGGGAACCGAACCTAACCCGGCCCGTTTCAAACGGGCCGGTTCGGGACGGGTCCATGGACCCAACTATTTTTTTTTCGATTGGGCATACTACCACCAGCCAGCGACCCCCTGTTTTCCATCTCAAAGTCCGCTTGCCACATCTCACCGATCAACAAACCACATAGATTAAACATTTTTTTGATCTTCTGAAAAATTTGTGATCTGGGTTATGCAGGGGATCAAACATTTTTCAAACATTTCTCACGCCCCAACCCCAACCTAAATCCCCAAACAGAACAAATTAATAAATAAATAAAAATCTTCAAATACAATTGCAAATTCATCAAAAAATAAAATAAAACTGAATCCCTAATTAAGCTAAATCCCCAACATTTTATGATTTTTTCAAGCAAATGAACTGAATCCCTAATTCCTAAATCCCCAAGCAAAATAAAACATAATTAGATGCCGAGAAGAAGAGAAGTAGGAGCCTGGGACAACCTCGTTGAGTCTACATTCGCGCTTGCGCCCAACCACACTAGAAGCTTCGGTTGGAGGCGTTGACCCTAACACACAAATTGAACAAGAGACGTTGTCTTCCACGGATCCCACCCTCGCCATTACAAAATCAGAAACCCACAAAGTCAGAAACCCACAAAATCAGAAACCCTAATCAATCGAAAAGCTTATGTAAAAACCCTAAATTCCTAATTCAGAAACCCTAATTCATAAATTACCTAGGGATGCCATGATGGAGAGTCAGGAGAGGATGCCACGATGGTGATGGTGGTTGGCTGCTGTGATGTCGACACAGTCGAGGTCGACTCAGTCACTACGGGTGGGAGGTCTGGAAAGTTGATGTACAGAGATGGAGATTGAGGTATGAGACGAGAGAGGAAATGAGTTTCAAGGAGGAGAGATCGAGGGAGGAGACTTGGAGTAGGGATAGAGAGAGAGGGTGAAGGGAGAGTTTGAGAGAGTGAATTGCGTCTGAGAGTTAGGGTGAAAATAAAAGAGGGAGGGTGATGGATAGATAGACGGTAAAGATTCAGGCAATTAACATTTTGGGCCGGGAGTCCGTTTTCTCCAAGTTTTAGAACTAGCCCGCCCTGTTATTTACTAGGAACCGACCTGCCACGCCTCAAACCACATGTACCCGCCCCGACCCGCGGGTCCAGGACCCGTTTGTCCACCCCTACTTTCTACTTTTCCATTTTCCTCCTTAAACTAGTAAAACAAAAACACTGTTTATAAGCTGTGACGAGAAAAATCGGATGCAAAAAATAAAAGATTTCATTCGATTTATTCGTCCAAGTCCACACTGAACAACAAAGGGCGGGTCTTTTTCCAGTTGCCCTTTTTCCCTCTCTAGGGTTTTGAAACAGGGGTCTCTTCGTCTTCCCCAATTTTCGAACCTCAATCCCAAAACCAGCCCACAGTAACCACAACAATGGCGTTCACATCGTTATTCTCTACGCCGCAGCCACAACAGCAGCAGCAGCAGCAATCGCCGTTTCAAATTCAACAGCCCTCACAGCCCTTTCAGCAAAGCAACTCCTTCTTCTCCCAACAACCACCGCAGCTGCAGCAGCAGCAGCAGCAGCAGCAGCAGCAGCAGACGCCGCTGTTTCAACAGCCGCAATTTCAGCAGCAGCAGCCGCTATTTCAACAGCCGCAATTTCAGCAGCAGCAGCAACAACCGCAGCAGCAGCAGCAACAGCAATTGTATTTGTTTACTAATGACAAGACTCCGGCGAGTTATGGTACCAAGTGGGCGGATCTCCATCCGGATTCCCAGAAAATTCTTCTGCAGATTGAGTAAGTTTTCTTTAATTTTTGCGAAGAAATTTTTAGCCTGTTATTGTTTTTTCATTGTGATTTTTTGGGGTGTTTGGCCTGATTGGTTACTGAGAAAATGTGGGGAAAGAAAGCGAAATTTTGAGTCTTTTCGTTGTGTAAAGTAGTATTATGCAAAATTGCTGCTATAGATTCTGTATAGTGAATTCTTTTTTTTTTTTCCGATATTTGTTGGGTTTTAATTAAAGTTCAAAACTTGGGTTTAGTTTGTATTAAATTCCAAGTGTACTAGTTCAGAACTTGGGTTTACTTTTTCACTCTTATAATTATGACCTGACCTGAGATAACTTATATGGTTTTTGAGGTTCTGTTCTGAACTATTGTTTGCTCGCAGGGAACGGATACTGGGGTATAGGGATGAAAGCCAGCGGCTGGATCAGTGTAGTCGTCTCTACGATTCCTCTGTTTCCAATGATGCTTTTGAGCATGACGCAAGTCGTATTCTACAGGTTTGTTTCTTGGACAGATCAAATTTTCTCATTGCGATTACTGTGTATTTTTTTCTGGTTGCAATCTTGTTATTATGAGTTGGTCATTGTAAGCAAACTGCTTTTGTTTTAGTGGATTTTGAACTCTGGTGTATATACTGTTATACTATATAGTATATACTGTGGGGCTCTGACGTAATGGCATGTTTTTGTACTTGAAATGGAATTGGAAGGATGTTAATTTTTCCCGGTCCTCCTCAGTCCAATATCTACTTACAGGAGTATGTTTTTTTTTTTTGGCAGTTTGAGTATCTTGTATGTACATTATTTTTATAAAAGTTGAAAAGTATTTAACTTGCGAGATCTTATGCTCAATTCCGAATGACTTCGTACCTTTACAATATAAGTGCATTACATAGTACTGATAGGTAAAAGGGTTGACTGTACCTCATCGTTTGTCTGATGTAAAGACTTCAATGCTACCCATGAATCCAAATAAATTAGAAAGGTCTGGCACAAGTTCTAGGATTTTCAATGCCATTTTCTTTGTGATTGTGTCAATCAGTGCTTTTGCATGCTTTATATTTCTAGTTGTCAATGTATGGTATGATTCAATTTCTTATGTTGTCTATACA
Organism: Malus domestica; assembly: GCF_042453785.1. NCBI lineage: Eukaryota > Viridiplantae > Streptophyta > Magnoliopsida > Rosales > Rosaceae > Malus > Malus domestica. The sequence goes on from NC_091662.1 coordinate 13,093,731, forward strand.
GGAACTTGGGGGAATTGGTACTTCCATGGACCGACAGAAAGTTCTTTTGCAGGAGTTGATGGCTATTGTGAAAGACATGTTGCGGAACAGCGAGGTTGCTGTTCGTTCTTTTATGATTTTACGCCCAAGGTTTCTTCATCTGAATGCAGGAGGTACTTCAAATGCCACTGCCCCGTCACAAGCTCCTGGAGCGACACTACCACCAGGTTTAAGTAGTCAACCAACAACTAGTTCTATAGTGCCAGTTTTTGATTTCTACAACGGGATTCCAAGGAAACCGTCTCCGTTCCTACAGCAAACAGTAGCAAGATTTGAGAAGTATCTTGTTGAGTGTCGCCAGTGGATTGAGGAATTAGAGCAGCTGCTTCTAGACTCCGAGAGGAACTCAGCCAATGATAGATCCTCATTGTTGCAGTCTCTTCCAAAAGTCATGTCAAATGTGCATGATTTTTTCGTTCACGTGGCAGCTAAGGTGAACAAAATTGATGATGTTTTTTTAGTTAACATTATTCATACAATTATGCAGTAAAATGTACTTCATTATGCTAAAACTAGCATTTGCTTGGCGTATATATGACAGAGATGCTTCCTTCCATAATTTATTGTTCTTATTTGTGGATGGAGAAAGATTTGCATGACCTGAATCTAAATTCTTGTTATTTGATATGACATACAACTTGAGAACAAGGGTATTTTTGGAGTACCAGTTTACTTGCATAAATGGTAATTTTTTTAGTACTTTGTATCATTTTAATGGTTTCAAAGTAAAATAAACAATGAAGCTATAAAAAAGGTCATTAGAGGGTTCTCATTTGTTTAATGCATGTGCCCTTGAGTTTATATATATATATATATATATTATGGTTTTCCCTCCCCTCAACTACATGCTTATGTGTGCACAAATGAAGCAGCATACTGTTTCTTTGCATGTATGATTACTGATCAATGATATAATGTGTTTTTTAGGTGGAGAGTTTTCATCAGTATGTTGTGTCCATGAAAACAGCTTATCTTGTTAATGAGCGCCGCCAAGGGTATGTGAATGATCCATTTCTCGAGGCTGATCGGCGGGAAACAGCTAGGCAAGAAGCTGCTGCTAAGAGGGTGCATCCAACTTTACATTTACCTGCGACGTCGCAACCATCAACACAAGTTTCTGGATTGTTTGCTAGTTCAGGAACCCCTGGGACATCTACTGCCCCACAGACGTCTGCTGCAGCTACCATTACAGCTTCATCTGGGAGTGGACTTTTCAGTACCCCTTCTGCTTCATCTGCTCCAGTGTCTTCCTCTCTATTTGCTACACCACCCACTACGGGTCCTGCATCTTCTCTTTTTCCAACACCATTTTCTACGCCCCAGGCATCATTGTTTAGTTCTTCATCAGCTTTTGGACCTGCTTCAACTCCCTCTCTGTTTTCCAATCCTACTCCAGGCTTTGGTTCTACTCCTACTATTGGAAGTTCATTATTTACTTCAGGTTTCTTCTGATTCTTCTTAAACCTACTTCAGGATTTCCACATTTACTAAAAAAATTTGGTATTCCTTATCATTCTCTAATTTGAGAACAGAAAGATGGTTTTGAGGCATTGAATGTGTTAAATGGAAATCTCTCTTTATGATAGTGTATGCTAGAACCAATGCATGCAGAAGTCTTTTGCTATAAAAGTTCATGATTTACTTCCCAAGATTGTCATGGTTCTATTTTGTTTGTGGGCGGTTCAAAACTTACCAAGGAGCATTTTGTTTGGCATTACTAGTTGAAATAGCATTATGTATAAGCAGTGTCCATGGCAGCATGTATGTCCCTGGTTCGTTATTGTAAGTTTATTAGTGGCCCCCATGTAGTTCTCAACTGTTCGCTCTGTTTTGAGCCATACAGTTTGGGAGATTTTGTTGTTAGCCCAGTAGTTTATATAGACTGAGGATTCTTCTGATTGGTATCCATACTGTATTTGGACTTGTTCTCGTTGAGATGACATAGATGTAAATGGGTTGTCTTTAAAGATCATTTACAACGTAACCATGAAAACTTTGATATAATTCACGTACACAATTATACAATGTTGTATGTTACCAGAAAAGATTCTACAATGTTGCAAATATGTAAAATGTACATCTTGTATCTTGACGTAACTCAATTAACTCTACTGGTAATATTGGTTGACACATGTGTGATTTTTTTATCCTAATTTAGGCTTGATTGTCCACTACTTTTATCACCTTACAGGTAGTGCTGGATCAGGGCTGAATTCTAGCTTTACTTCAACGGTGAGTGAATTTTCTTTCAGCGCTCTTATTTTGGTCACGTGGCACTTGATATAATTCAAATTTTACTCCGTAAACAAACATGGGCTTCAAAGATTACGAAGCTAGTACTAATTAGCAAGGTTCTAAAAGTCGCTAGGCGCTAGTCGGGCGGCAGGCTGGGGCCTAGCACTTAGGCGGCTAGGCGGGTGTCTAGGCGGACTAGGCGGATTTAAATAAATCTATCATATTTCATGTAAATAAGTGTCTGCTTCTACTTGAAATATATATAATTTCATTATAAACTACAAAATAGAATGCATATTGAAACATAATGAAAACATGTGAAATAAGGATATAATGTTTGTTCATTCAAGTATGCAACAAGTTTCTTACAATTTATTGGAAAAAAACAAAATGCAAAATGAAAGTTATGTATTTTTTGTCTAAGTGAGTTGCAACCTAGGCGGGTGCCTAGGCTGGCTAGGCGGCGGGTTGGGGCCTTGGCATTAATCGAGGCGGTGGGCTGGGGCCTAGCGCCTAGGCGGCGCTAGGCGGGGATTTTTAGAACAGTGCTAATTAGTAATTTAGTTATTGTTTTCATGGAGAATAGCTCTATAATGCTGAGATGGGATTAATTTTCCATCTCTAGTAATATAGTTTACTTGATGTGCAGTATACATCTGCTGAATATTTTCTTCTCTGTATTCTAACAATTGCAGAAATCAGCAAAGCCGAAAAGTCGAACTGGCCGCCGTTAGCTACAGCTGTTTCAGGGTCATGAAATCTGGAGGAAAGCAGCAAGGTATGTGTTTTATAAGTGTCAACAATTGTTCTCTTTGCTCACGCGACTTGCGTGCGGCTTCTTTTGCTGTGGAGTTGATGGATCTCCAAAAAGTTTCACTGAATCCATGTCCCAAGAGGATCAAAATTTGTTCGGAATGCTACTCCGGCATGTCATCTGAATACTCGCTTTCTAGCTGCAGTTGTCTTTTCCTGTTTTTAGCTGACATGCCGTCACTGTTTTGTGATGTTGCAACGTGAGGTTAAAACATCCGTCCGGCTCACTGTAAAATTTAGGGAAGAATTTAGGTCCCATTTTTCTGAAATGTGTTGACAAGAAAATTGCAGAGTTTAATCCTTCATCATTGGAGAGACGGTGTTTACTGGCGGTGTCAAATGAACATACCAAAAATGTTGTATTTGTTTCGATTACCCAAACTCTAATCTACAGTTAGAGTAGTGTGCTCTATCCTCTGCACCTAAGTTTGTATCTCTTTCGTAGTTTAGATGAATTTAGTGTAATTATTATATTGTTGTAAAAAAGAACAGTAATGCCAAATAGTGCATCAGACGACCATATTGATTTTGTTCACTCTTTGATATAACAAACAAGTGATTTTGTTTATTAATTCCACGTCCAAGCTCGTGAACTAGCGACCATATTGTTACTCATTATTATAATTTGTCGATCGTCTGGCCGTCTTTGAGGGATTTGGATCCTCTCCTGAGCTAATGGAGAGGATCCTCTTGATCAAGTGTTATGGGCCGTTGGATTTTCATCCAACGGTTATAATTATTATAACTTTAAAAGGACTTATCTGTTTGTAGCTGTTGGATAAAAATCCAACGATCCATAACACTTGGTCAGGAGGATCCTCTTCATTAGCTCAGGAGAGGATCCAAATCCGTCTTTGAGATGGCAACGTAATGTTACGCAATGCATGTGACTAATCACTTGATTTGACATGATACAACCAAGTAATTTGCCCATGCGATGTACTTATTATGTTTTTACGAAAGAAATGTAAAAAAAGGACAACAATTGAATTGTAAAAAACGGACAAAAATTGAATTGTCATAATTCAATTGGTTTGATACTGGAAAATAAAAATTTTCAACTACTTTGCAGTAAGACACTTTATAACGAATCGTGTTTTTGATATACTGGAAAAAATTTTCAATGTCTATATCGACTTTTTATGAGTCCATAATTATTTTGTACGATTCTCATTTGTCACAATTGTCACATTAGGTAAATGTCCACTTGTCGGTTCGTGTTCCCACTTGTATGATAAAACACTTGTCTAAACATTTATGATGGCTAGTAGACGAACATGATCCTAATCTCACTCACACGAAAATGTCACTCACCCTCACCAAAACTCAATTTTTGCGGATGAGCGTTGTCATCATTTAAGAATCAAAAGATGAGCGTTGGCACATGGGTCGTTAGGCTTCCTCTTCATTGGTGCACATTTTCACCGAGGACGGATTTCCTTGTACTTCTTTTACTTAAGATTCGATTAGAAGTGTTTTTAAAATGACTGAAAGTATTTTTGAAGAGAGTGCTTTAGAATCAATTCTTAGTAAAAAAATGCAAATAAATCTTGAAACAACACCTGAAGCGCGTCCTGCAAGAAGCATATATAACTAGTGCTTCTTGCATAAAGCACTTCAAGTGTTTTTGAAACCCAAAAACATACTCAACAAAAGCATATTCAGAACCCAAAAACACTCTCACCAAAAGTACTTTCAATCATTTTAAAAGTATTTTCAAGTAAACCGTTAGTATTTTTAAGTGTTTTTGGGGTGATGTTCTTGCACAAGTTGCAGCGTCTTGTTCTCTTATTCCCCATGGATCAAGATCCTATCCTGAGCAAAAGGTGAGGATCCTCCTGATTAAGCCCATCGGGCCGTTGAAATTTTATCCAACGGCTACAATTATTATAACTTTCAGAGAGACCATCTGTTTGTAATCGTTGGATAAAATTTCAACGACCCGATGAGTTTGATCAGGAGGATCCTCACCCTTCAGTCAGGAGAGGATCCTGATCCATTCCCCATGACACTCGTTTGCTTGTTAATGCATTTCCAGTTTACCGAAAGGAAAAAAACCCAATTTTCTGCTGATGGGCAGGAGCAAAAAGCAGAGTGCTTTATGGCTTCCCCATAAATTGACGAGGAAGATGAAGACGGCCACGTTTCCTCATCCCCGCCGTATTGGTAAGAGTAAACTGACTTTTTCGCTATTAGAATTTTCTCGCGTGAACAATATGTGACCAAGATGAACGGAATATTAGATAAAAAGTTAAAAATTATGGCACGAGGAAATTTAAGTAATTATAAAAGTTTAGGGAAGGTAATTCATTAAAATTAAAGTTAACCAGAGAAATTGTGTTATAAGAAGCAAACTCAAACTGCCTAATTTCTATATATAAAATCAAACTCACCTGAATTACAGTGGAAGGTCTTGTATTAAATATTAGACCGAAAATGTATATACAGTAGAATCCGAACCAAACACCCACAGCCGACAAATGAGCAGATCAGTTTTGACAAAAAAAGAGAGCAAATAAGTCGTGGTATGCCTATTTCTTAAACGAGTAATGCTAGGTAGATTAAATTTACAAACAAAATGATATCTCACTAATAAAAAATAAACACGTTAATTAACATTTAAGTAATAATCAGATTATCAACTTTCATATCATTTAGTTTACAAAATCTAGTCAACAATTTTAGTCTCCCTAGCATTAGCATTCCTAAACTGTGAGGTAAAACGATTTTGTCGTTACCACTCGGTTTGAAAACTATAAACCAGCCACATGACTAATATAAATTTTGCCGTATGGCATTTCTATTCAACCCATTATGTTCCTAGTTCAGACTCTTTCTCTTCTAGTGTAACTTAGAGTAGTAATGTCGATCCTAATTAAAAAATTTGAAATTTCACCAAATTTCATAAATTTGTGCTGTCCATCTTTATAAGTTTGTGATCCTTTGGTGTAGCGTAGTGAGATTTTAATCAAAAAATTTGTAATTTCACCAAATTTCATGAATTTGTGCTGTTTTTTATAGGGTAGTGTTATTCACACACCTTTTTACCTCCCACACACTCTTGTTAATTTTTATCCATTTATCTTCTTCAATTCATTTGATTAAACTGTCTGAAATTAAGAGGGAAGGGTGGGTAGCACCACCCTTAATAAACTAGACTAGTCCTAATAATGGACTTATATCAAGTCTTCCCTTCTTAATGATATATATATATATATATATATATTCTTATGTTTGATAAAATTAATATATATTCTTTTTGAACTAGGATAAATTTCATTAACAAAACAACAAACATTTACAAACAAAGGCCCATCAACAAAACAAACAACACCAATAGATGGACCCCAAAGCAAAAAACCCAACCCAAAGGTTGAGCCCACAAAAAAACACAGAAAACAACAAACACACAGAAAGAAAGAAAACCTCGCCGCCCTGTTGCTACCACAACAAAACGCACATCCATTGTTGATTGTTGCTCCCTATGAGCACCAGAAACTAAGCCAACAAGAAACCTAAAGCTGAAGAAGAAAACAGCCGCATCATCCTCGAAAGACCACCACAACGACCGCCAACAAGAAACCAAGGAAGCACGCAAGAAAAGAGATCCCACGAGCAACATCGTCGACAAGGGTGAACATCAGGAAGGACCAACAAAGGTGGTGGTGTGAACACCTAAGCCGAAGCTGTACATACCCTCCTATAGATTTGTGAAAAAGCGCTGTAAACACTGGCAATACCCGTATGAAATTGAAAGTGGGTTGAGAGATGATGTAGCCAAAGATGAAGGGGAAATGATTAGGGATAGAAGACACAGAGGTTGGGGGAAAAAGATGGAGGATGGAGGGGAGATGATTAAGGATATATGGGAAAAGATTGAGGGTGTAGGACACAGAGGTTGGGGGGGGGGGGAGGGATGACTTAAAGTGGTGGGATCATAGGTAAAGAGATGACAAGGAGGATGAAATGGTGAAGGGCAGGCAACAGGAAGAACAAGGAAAAGAGAAAGACTAAGGAAAAGCATGGGACTACCATCGACCCCAGATAAGGCTGGTGGCGTTGCGGATCTTGGCAAACGAAGGAACACTCACATGTTAGTGAGAAAAACTCTCACAGTAGGAGAGAAAGGTCTCTCATAGGAGGAGAGAAAGTTAAATTAATATATATTCTTATGTTGTAAGAAAATGAATTTGGATCACACATATAAAGAAAAATCAACTTATCGTTTAGATCCACAGTTAGCTAAGATAAGGGTAACATATTATTCCGTTAGAACAATTTTTTGAAAGTAATTTTCGCACTTCTCTTTTCTCCTCTTTCACTATTACATTTTCGTCTATAATTTTAATTAAATATATCAAAAAAGAATTAAAAAACCAAGTAAATGTTGCAATCCTATTAGATTAGGAATGTGATTGTGTAAATCCTAGTATATCTAGGAATATCTCTTATATTCCTATTAGGAGTTGATTATCTATAAGAGTTGTAATCCTAAAAGGGTAAGGATTTTACCTATCCTACTACTATAAATAAAAGCATAATGGGGTGAAATAGAACACACCCACAATTACACATCTCTCTCTCTCTCTCTCTCTCTCTATGCTGCACCTTCCCTCTCTCTATGGCCTCCATAATTGTTCAGTAAATTATGCTTACAACACGTTATTAGCATGCTCTTGACGCTGTGCTAACAAAAGTTTGATCTTCAATTAGGGAAGTATTAAGTTTTAATCATTCATTTTATGATTAATTTATTATTTTATTGAATTGATCTACACGCTATTGATTCAATTTAATTTTTCTGTGTTGAACGTGATACAACACATTGGAGATGTAATTCTGGCTTTCCGAGAAGGATCTACAAATTCAACGGCTTTTGTTGTTTTTTGCCAATCAGGTACGCTTAAAATAAAGGAAGATATTTGAAACGATAATGAAGCATGAAAAACATTCCCCATGATGCATGAACCCCCTACATTTATATTTACCTTCTGATATATATATATATATATATATTGTATATGTTTCATATATTTGTCAATATATATATGTTTGATGCATTACGCAATTATAAAATCGCTATGTAGAATTTGTGAGTCAAAGAATCGAAATAAAATAGAAGCATGATTATTTTATTATTTTTAGGGGTTCTGAAAACCCTAAATAATAGAAATCGAAGAAAAAAAATAATAGAGAAAAAGGGTTTTAAAACCCTAAGCCGTGCGCTGACACACGGCCAGAAGCCGACATGCCACACGAGTCGAGCCACCAAAGGAGCCGAACTGCTGCTGCACCCAAAACCCAGTTTGTTTTTGGGCCTTGCTTACGCTCAGCCCACACTACAGCCTATTTGGCTTCATTGTTTTTATGTTTTGTTTTGGGCTTGTTGCCTCCCTAGCCCATCCTTCTATTGCAGCCTGCAGCTTGCACATCACTTATAGGCTACTCGAGCCTAAGCCTTATATGGGCTTTGTTTTGTCAAAGCCTTCAACAAAGTCCCTTGGGGCTGCCATTTATTCTGCCCGATCCCAATTTGGGCCTAATTTATTTGTATGGCTTGCAGCCAATATTAAATAATTAATGGGCCTAGATAAATTTTATTTTGCTTTTATGATCGACCCCAAATGGTTTCGAATTAAAAGTGACATGCAGTCCATTAATCTAATAATTTATCCAAAATTATTGACCTCAAGATCACTTTTGGACATTATCGATTCAATATTTTATTTCTTTTCTTTGAACTGTTGACATCCTTTCGTAGTCCCGAAGCGCTCACACTTGAGTTCCTGAAGCAACTTAAATCCACTATTGTGACGACCCGTCCCTATTTTCTATATACTTTTCTCCTTGAGTGTGTAAAGTGACGATTATGCCCTGGTTGGCTAAGTGACATGGATGTATTACTCCATTTTAAATTATTTTCTCGCTATCGTAATTAAATTGACCTCGACGTCACGAGTGCGTCAGCGCAAGTTAGACCCAAATTGGAGTTGTAACAAGAAAGTTATGAATAATTAAGTGCACAAACATGTGGAATTATTTCGTAGGTGCATTAATTAATCAGTGTCGGAAACACTGTTTTGGATAGCGTACGTTCGAGTACGTTTTTACAAAAATCTATTGTTTTTCTCTTTGAAACTTTGACCCGTGCCTATCCTTATCCACCAATTATTTTAGCTCCTATTTCCCCTAACCCAATCAGAAAATGTCTCTATCTTCTGCCCAATCAGGTACTATTTCTCTCATTCTCAAACCTTCTTCTTATTTTTTCTCGCACCCGAGCCATCATCACCACATACATACATCAAATCATCAAAGATCGAACCTACAAAGACCATCATCGTGTTCATCTTGATCTCATGAACCCAGTCGTACCACCTGATTGTTGAATGGACGAGTTTTGACTCGCCAACTCGGAAGCTCCAACTTGGTGCACTTTGCTCTGACGTGATCCCGACAAGATTACAAGGTTTTAGGACTTGGGGAAGCTTCTATTCAACTCAATAGGGACCCTATACTAAGTTTGGGAAAGAGTTGACGTCGGATCAGGTGAGTTTGAGAAGTTTCAGTTTTGGCCGAATCTTTTCGAGGGATTTTCAGGCCACTTTCCGGTCATTTTTGGATCTCCAAGAGGTACAATGTTGTTCTCCTTGTCATAAGCTTCAAATCCGTATACATTTCATGGATTTTGGTTGAGAAATGACAAAGATATGAAGGTTTGAAAATTTACTCAGGATCCGGCGAGATTTCCTAGAAACCGGCAAACCAGACGGCGACGGACTACGAAGCTCACTGGAGAAGCAAGCGAATATTCCGTCAAAGCTGACGGAATATTCTGATGGCGTTAGGTAACGCCGTTATTATTTAACGAAATATTCCGTCTATTTTGATAGAATATTCTTAACGTCCATTAGGGTCCCGTTGGCACATGCCATGCACGTGCTTACGTGTGGCCGCGCGTAAGGCTGTGCGTCGTCCAGTCTCCGACCAACGAGTGGTTTTCATATGCGGGTCTGTGACTTTGAGTAGATCATTTTTGTATATTCAAACCTTCCATTTGAGCAAACTATGAGAATTTTATCCTAGATTTTGGGTTTTGTACTATTTAATTAACTAAAAATAATTGTTTTGCATATATGGGAGCATACCCCGAGGACGAACGCAAACAAGCAAGGCTAAGGGGTTGCGATCCTTAGACATATCAATACGTGGGGCATTTGTTTTCGTGTAGATATATATATATATATATATATATATATATATATATATATATATATATATATATAACTTATTGGTTTCCAGAAATGTTTTAAATTGATTTGTGCATAGTAGAGAGCCACGTGTTCCCTTTGAGACTAATAGAGAGCCACGTGTTCCCTCTGAGACTAGTTTTCCTGATTTTGGATAACTTGGTGAAGCTATTGCTAATGCTATTCAGTCCTCACTTCGTCCTTCTCAAAGGACTACTTTGGAAGCTGTGTCCCATCTTCAGATCAATAATTTCTTGGGCAATGAGGGACCTTAGAAATCTGAGCTTTGGCTCGATCATGTTGAGAAAAATTTTCGAGTTATGCAGCGTCAGGGAACTCTTTAAGAAGAAAGGTGGGTCGAGATAGCCACTTGGTTTTTATGTTTGGAGGCTGCATCCTGGTGGACTCAGGAATCACGCCCGTTGTCAGTTCAAGATTCCATGAATTAAGAGGTTTTCAAACAGCGGTTTCAGACTAGATTTATACCACAAAAGTATTTGGATCATAGGAGGGATGAATTCTCAGAATTGAAGCAAGGGAAAATGTCAGCTATTGAGTATCATTGGAAGTTCACTGGTTTGTCCCGAGATTGCTGCAAATCATTTGGAGATGCTACGGCGTGTTAAGAAGGGGACTCGCAAGTGGTTGCGTTCTATAGCGACTTCGACTCCCTGTTCTACATATCAAGAATTCTTCAAGGTTCTACTTCGGGTTGAGGACTCCGAGAATGCTCCGGATGATAGTGATGATGAAGAGGAAAAAGGTAATGTTCAGAAAAATAATAATAATAAAGGGCGGTCATCATATGGTCATCGTAAAACTTAGAATTTCAAGCATAGTGGTAATAGTTCTGGTTCATCCAGCGGTGGTTCAAGTTTTAATACACCGCGAAGAGGCGGCAGGTTCACAGGTGGTTCTCGTTTCCAGAATCAGAGGAATTATAGCAGTTCTGGTGCTCCACTATGTCGTAGATGGAATAACCGTCATTTTGAGGAGTGTAGAAGAGGTAGTAGTGGATGTTTCACTTATGGTCAGATGGGGCATAAAGCTAACCAGTGTTCGCAAAATCAGCTTAAAGCTCAGCCTCCTATAACTACCTGCAGTTCATTTCCAGCAGATTCAGAGGCCGAGTGTGGAGCCTAAAATAATCCTAAATATTCTAGAGGTGACACGTGGACTTTTATTCAAAGAAGACAAGATTGCCCTCAATAAATGGGCAGGCTTCTCAGATGCTCCCACTCGCAGCTCACATCCCTGGAGGTCTCAGTAGCTGAATACGACTGCCCACAACTCACCTACCCTTGGTAAGGAATTAAAGATGAGGATTAATTACCCAAATCTTATCTTTAATACATTCCCAATTGAAGATTGACTCGAATTAAGTAAGTAATCGTAATTTAAATCAATTAGGGATAATTACTCTATTATCTCAAGATATTATTTCCTATTAAATATCTTGGGAATATTTAGAGAATATATCTCCATTAAACACTATATGACCGGCCCTAACCCTATAAATACCCCATATTCTACCAAATTTTGAGAGCTTTTGCAACCCTAAAAAAATCCTAAACACTTTACTTTCCCAGATAAACTAACTTAGGCATCGGAGATCCGTTGACCTAACCCTCCCACCTCATGGGCGTGTAAGGCTTAGGTCTTTGATCAAAGGTGTTGATTTTTTTGCAGGTGCATTTTCGTCAAAACTGAAGACAGCAGAAATTTGCATCGACATCGAGTACTTATACTCCGGCAGGTTGTGGTGATGCTTACCATTATTAGGGGGATGTAGCTCAGTATCCTGAATGAGCATATCCGTATCCACCTGATCCTTATTATCAGGGTGGTTACCCACAGTACCAGGGAGGCCATACGCCATATGCGCTGTATCAGAGCGGCATATCGTAGTATTATGCTAGAGGGTAATCCCAGAATCTTGATGTCGCCTTTAACAGTAGTGGTTTGACTAGGCAGCCTAATTAGACCAGTTAGGGACAAGGTACTCAGGGACGTGATAACCAAGGAAATAGGGGTCGTGAAGGCCGACAGTAGGCGCATGGTCGTGTCCAGCACATCACTTTGCAAGATGCTCAGAGCAACCCTGATTTGATTATGGGTACGTTGAATATTCTTGGTCATTTTGCTAGATTATTAATTGATTCAAGTGTTACGTATTTTGTTATTTCTCATATGTTTGCTCAAAAGACTTAACCTCAGCCTACTCCCTTCAGTTATGAGTTGGAGTTTTCGATGCCTAGAGGCGAAACTTGCTATGTTAGCTGGGAGTATCAAGGATGTTCTGTTCTTGTTGAGGATGTCATCATGCCAGCTAATCTTGTTCCATCGACCGAGCTTGCCTGTGGTCACTTTTGTCGGTGATCGTAGTGGGTTGAGATATGGCGTTATCTCTGCCGTGAGAGCGAAACGACCGTTAAGGAAAGGTTGTTAGGGCTACCTAGCTCATGTGGTGGTGAATAAGGATACTTCTGCACGTGTGGAGGTTGTTCGGGTAGTCAGACACTTTCCTGATGTCATTCCTGACGATTTACGTGGACTAACTCCAGATTGTGAAGTGGAGTTCACTATTGATCTAATTCCAGGTATAGATCTTATCTCTTTAACCCCATATCGAATGGTTCATGTTGAGTTAAGAGAATTGAAAACCTAATTGCAAGAACTTGTTGATAAGGGTTTTATCTAGCCGAGTAATTCTACTTGGGGAGCTCCAATTTTGTTTGTGCGGAAGAAAGACGAAACTCTGAGGATGTGTATTGATTATCAACAGTTGAATCGGGTAACGATTAAAACCGTTATCCGTTGCCTCGTATTGATGACCTATTTGACCAGCTTCGTGGTGCTTGTGTTTTCTCAAAGATTGATCTAAGATTCTGTTACTATCAGCTTAAGATCAAAAGTGAGGATGTCCCGAAGACAACATTTCGGACTCGATATGGTCATTATGAGTTTCTTGTGATGCCATTCGGGTTAACGAATGTTCCAGTAGCCTTTATGGACATGTTGAATCGAGTATTTCGACAGGTTCGTCATTGTTTTCATCGATGATATTTTGGTATATTCTATGACTAAGGCGGAGCATGCTAGACATCTAAGTCTGGTTATGAAGAAGTTAAAGAGAAAATCAGATGTATGCTAAATTTAGTAAATGTCCGTTCTGGCTGGATCAAGTGTTGTTCTTAGGACACATGATATCAGCTCAGGGTATTCTTGTGGACCCTCAGAAAGTAGCTGTCATGGAGAATTAGGAGCAGCTTCGAACTGTCATGGAAGTGCGAAGTTTTCTTGGTCTTGCGGGCTATTATCGATGATTTGTGAAAGATTTCTCAACTATAGCCCTGCCTCTGACAAGGTTGACCAGGAAATGGTAAATTTCGAGCAGAGTGATGACTGTGAACATAGTTTTTAGCAGTTGAAGTATTGTCTCACTCATGCACCTGTTTTGGCACTTCTTGATGACAGTGGAAACTTTGAGATCTATAGTGACGCTTCTTTGAATGGTTTGGGCTGTGTGTTAATGCAGTATGGAAGAGTGATCGCGTATGCTTCATGACAGTTAAAGCCCGACAAAATGAATTATCCTACTCATGATCTCGAGTTGGCAGCTGTTTTTTTTTGTTTTGAAAGTCTGGAGGCATTATTTGTACGGGGAAACGTGTTAGATCTTCACCGACCATAAAAGCCTCAAATACATTTTTTACCCAGAAATAGTTTAATCTTTGGCAGTGGAGATTGATTGAGTTGCTTGGTCATTATGATTGCACGATTGAGTATCATCCTGGTCGTGCAAATTCTGTAGCTGATGCTTTAAGCAGGAAATCCCGAGGTTGACTTAATGCATTGTATGCATGTCGTGTTCCACTTTTGTCTGAATTGTGATCTACGGGAGTTACATTGGGGGAAGATCGCCATGAAGCTCTACTGCTAATTTTAAAGTTAGGCTAATTTTACTGGATCGTGTACTCGAAGATCAGGCGAATGACCTAGAATCACAAGCATTGATACAAGCAGTGTTAGAAGGGAAAAAAGGAGACATCAGGATCCGAAGACCTGATGGTATGTTTATGCAAGGTGATCGGATGTATGTGCTGGACATAGAAGAATTGATGTCACAGCCCGTCCCGAAGATATGTATTATTTAATTCTCGAGGACGTGAAATGACGGTTCAATCCTTAGACGTTGAGATTGTAGTATATGTGTGTGACTTATTATGAGACTTAGAGATTGTTTTTGTGGTTTTGGATTGGTGACCCACGTGGACCACACACAACACTCACCTTCTCTCTTCTCTCCCGCACTCTCTCATTTCTCGGACTCTCTCTCTTTCCCTTACGTACGGACAAGCATCAAGGCTCACACTCAGGCATGAATTGATGTCCTAAATGTGAGATTCTTGTCCCTTGCAAGCTCCTGAGTACACCTATACCATCTTTATGACTTGAAGCCGTGAAGAACCCGAGAAATCCTAACCCTAATTTTGTGCACTGTTCATGCACACGTAAAACCTTTTGTTTCAGGGAATTCTAAGGACATAGGAAGCTTAAGGAGGTCCTCACGAGTCTCAGGGTACTTTTTTGGAAGGATTTGGACGTTGAAAGGTTGAGATCGACGTGTTTCTAGGTAAGCCGAACTATCAAGCTTTCTCAGGGAAAACCTAGTGAAATTTAAGCCTTGAAACTTGTATAACGTGATTCTACATGTTGTTAGCTTTCCAATGGTTCAAATTTCATGAAAAATGGTGAAGAAATGAGTGAGAAAACAAGGTTTTTCGAAATCCCCACTTTTTGGCGACGGCGATGGTCGTCGGGGATTTAGGAAGAAGACGACGGAATATTCCGTCAATTCTGACGAAATATTCTGACGTCGTCTGTTAGGATTAACGGTTACCGTTGGGTTTTAACAGAATATTCTAGGGAATATTCCTAATGGCAATTAGGGAATCCTGACGGATTCCCTGCGCGTGGTGGTGCGTCTTACCGTGCACTCGCTGACACGTGGCGGCGCATGAGGGGTCCAAAAATTAATCTGAAAATTTGGGGATGATCCTGAGGTTGTGTAGGTCACTATGGTATATTCATATACCCATTTTGAGCTATGTATGAGAAGTTATTAGCTAGTTTTTTCTATGTGCTTTAAAATAATGTTTTTATAGTTAATTCGCATATAGGTGAGACTTATCCCGAGGACGAGCGTATCCAAAGGTGACTCGGGGGCTACGATCCTTCGACATACCAGTGAGTGGGCTTTTGGTTTTCAGTATATATTATATACTTAATATATTCCCAGAAATATGTGTTTAAATGATAGTATGCCATAAATGCCATGCATATAAGTTTATAATTCAAGTATGAATTGGTATGTGATGCTTTATATATATAAATGTGGTGCTGTGGACGCTCAGGTAAGCTCAGGTAAGTTAGGTTTGGTTATGTGAATCATCGATGATGTGATATGTGATTGAATAATGTTGAGCTCATAAAACTGCACTTAGGGTGATTGTGATTTAGCCATAGATATGGCACATGCCTGTTTATCATGTCACCTCCCGCACCATATGCTCATATTGGATCCAATTTAGGTGCACAGTCTTGTCGTATAGACCTTATTTATGGTTCCAACTCGTAGGTGACTAGCGATTCATCGCCCAGCTATTATGTGAGAGTAGTATTGAGCATGATTGTATTACACCCATTATTGTCATATAGACCTATTTGTTTGGTTCTGACTTTTATAGGTCATTGTAGTGACTCCAGCTAGAGTGACTTTCAAGCTATGAATTCAGTCATACAGATTACCACAGGGGTTCCGGCTAGCATGTTATATTTCTATGAAATTCTTCTTACTTACCCTGTTATATCTTGGCATGGCATACATATGAATATGATTATGTGAAACATGATTTGAATTGATATATATATATATATATATATATATATATTTTTTTTTTTTTAAGTTTATGCTTATATCTTGATTCTGGGAAAAATTATACATGTTTTACAGCGAGGGGTTAGATATGTTGATAAATAAAACATTTGTTTTTGCCCACTCACGTTTTCTGTTTTGCGCCTCTCCAGGTTTTAAGTATGCTTGCTGTTGGTGGCTTGAGGATGTCGGCAGTTCTGACCTATCTAAATAATAGTAGGACATTCCTGGTACTGTATAACTAGTACTTGTTCTATTGGACTGCACCTAGACTTATTATGCTTTGATTAGGAGTATTTACTTTTGTAATTAACTCCTATCACTTCATGTTTAGTAGTGCACTCTAGTAATTCGATTTTAAATTATTCGTATACTTCTTATCTCTATTGCTTCCGCACTGTGCATATGGCTACGTCACTCTCACGTGATGACCATCATGCCTTGATCTCGGTCGGGGTGTGTCAGTTTGGTATCAGAGCCTAGGTTTTGCAATCCTGTATAGTTCTTGAATGTTCTAATCCTTGTGATGTCTTATGTCAGAACTATGCCGCCTCGTAGAGAGCCCCGTCACTCAACTGAGCCTAGTTTCCCAGATATTACTCAATTAGGGGAAGCTATAGTTGTTGCCCTTCAGACTGCTTTTCCTCTTCCCTAGAGGACACCTCTTGAGACTGTGTACAACCTGAAACTGAATCACTTCATAGGAAATGAAGGACATTAGGGGGCGGAAAAATGGCTTAATCATATCGAGAAAACCTTTCTTGTGATGCAGAGTCAGGGGAATCTTTGTCCTGATAGGTGGGTCGAGACGACTACCTAGTTTTTGGGAGAGCAGCTTGCATCCTGGTGGAGACAGGAGTCTTACCAGTTGACCTCAGTGGAGATTACGGAGCTGTTTCGAAAAAAGGTTCATTCCTCCCGAGTATATTGATCGTAAGAAACAGGAATTTACTCATTTGAAACAAGGAAAGATGTCAGCTAATGAGTATTACATGATGTTTACTGATTTGTCGCGATATGATCTGGAGGTTGCTGCTAATCCGGTTGAGATGCTTCGTCGCTTCATATTGGGTTCTAAGAAGAAATGGCGTTCCATAGCGACATCAACTCACTGTGCCACTTATCAGGAGTTTTATGAGGTTTTACTGCGGATTAATGACTCAGAGAACATGCCTAGTGAAAGTGAGGATGAGGAAGGAAATAATGGGAACCAGAGGCGAGATGATAAGGGCAAAAGGCAAGCATTTCAAGGACTTCGCAAGACCCAAAACTTTAAGAGGAATGGTGGTAGTTCCAGCTCTTTTAGCGGAGGATTAAGTACTAATATGTAGAGGAGAGGTGGTAGATTTACTAGAGGCTTTAGGTTCCAAGGCAGAGAGATTTTGGTGGTTCAGGTGGATCTGATGCCCTCTTATGTCGCAGATGTAATATTAGGCTTTTTGGGGAGTGTAAGAGAGGCAGCAGTGGATGTTTTACTTGTGGTCAGATGGGTCATAAGGTTGCTCAATGTCCTCAGAGTCAGCAGAGACCCCAGCAGCCTTCCTTCCGACCACCTGCACCAACCTAGCTAGCTTCAGGATCTGGTGGTTATATTCAGATTGGACGAGGAGGTGCCTACCATTATCAGGACGACACCGCTCCTTACACCTCAGGACAACATCAGTACTATCAGGATCCTCAGTATCAGAGTGGATACCCTCAGTATCAGGGAGGATTTATGTCTTATCAGCCACATTCAGCCGGTGGATCTCAGTGGTACCAAAGGGGACAACCCCAGTAGGGAGAGATTGCTGCTAGTAGTGCAAGATCTTTAAGGCAGTCTGGTCCGCAGAGGCAGGGACGTGATGTTCATGCCAACAGAGGTCGCGGTGCACGACAACAGAATCATGGGCGTATCCACAACATGTCACTGCAAGATGCCCAGAATAATCCAGATTTAATCATGGGTACGTTAAATATTCTTGGTCATTTTGCTAGAGTATTGATTGATTGTGGTGCTACACATTTTGTTATTTCTCATACATTTGCTCAAGTGACCAACCCCATCCTACACCTCTAGGATATGATTTAGAGTTTTCTATGCCTATAGGGGATAAATGTTTTATGGATCGGGTATATCCAGGATGTCCAGTGATAGTAGATGATGTTATTATGCCGGCTAATCTTATGCCGTTGGATATTATGGATTTTGATGTGATTTTGGACACTGATTGGTTGCACTATAATCGTGCCAAGATAGATTGTTATGGAAAGATAGTCATACTTCATTGTCCTGGATTACCTGAAGTTACATTTGTAGGAGAGCCTAGTGGGGTGAGGCATGATATTATTTCAATCATGAAAGCAAAGAGATTGTTCTCAAAAGGTTGTCAGGGATATTTGGCTCATGTGGTGTTGAATGATGATACTCCTAGTAGTGTGGATGATGTTCGTGTGGTTAGATATTTTTCGGATGTATTCCCTGAGGATTTGCTTGGATTGCCGCTAGATAGAGATGTGGAGTTTGTTATTGATCTGCTTCTAGGTACGAATCCTATATCATTAACTCCTTACAGAATGGTTCCTACTGAATTAAGGGAATTGAAAGTCCAGTTGCAAGAGTTACTAGATAAAGGTTTTATTCAGCCTAGTACTTCACCTTGGGGAGCCCCAATTTTATTTGTGAGGAAGAAAGATGGAACTTTGAGGCTGTGCATTGATTACAGGCAATTAAATAGGGTAACCATTAAGAACCGTTATCCATTGCCTCGTATCGATGATTTATTTGATCAACTCAGAGGCGCCTACGTATTTTCTAAGATTAATTTGAGGTCGAGTTACTACCAGTTGAAGATTAAAAACGAAGATGTCCCTAAAACCTCATTCAAGACTCGATATGGTCATTATGAGTTTCTTGTGATGCCATTCGGGTTAACTAATGCACCAACAACTTTTATGGATTTGATTAATCGAGTATTCCAGCCATATTTGGACAGGTTTGTTATTGTCTTCATTGACGATATTTTGGTATACTCTAAGTCTAAGGTTGAGCATGCTAGACATCTAAAATTGGTGTTGAGCAGTTTGAGGGAACACCAACTATATGCTAAGTTTAGCAAATGTGAATTTTGGTTGAATTAAATGGCATTTTTGGGACATGTCATTTCGGCTCAAGGCATTTAAGTGGATTCTCAGAAAGTGGTAGCTATGGAGAATTGGGAGCAACCTCGAACCGTCACCGAGGTATAGAGTTTTCTTGGCCTAACAGACTATTATAGATAGTTTGTTAAGGATTTTTCAGTGATTGCTTCGCCATTGACGAGGTTGACTCGAAAGGATGTTAAGTTTGAGTGGGATAATAATTGTGAGCAAAGTTTTCAGCAGTTGAAATATTATCTCACTCATGAACCTATTCTAGCGCTTCCAGATAATAGCGGTAATTATGAGGTTTATAGTGATGCTTCTCTGAATGGTTTGGGTTGTGTATTGATGCAACATGGTAGGGTGATTGCTTATGCTTCGAGACAGTTGAAACCTCATGAGAAGAATTACCTTACTCATGATTTGGAGTTAGCAGCTATCATTTTCGCTTTGAAGATTTGGAGACATTATCTTTATGGTGAGAAATGTAAGATCTTCACAGATCATAAGAGTCTTTAGTATCTGTTTACTCAGAGAGATCTTAATATTCGACAACGGAGGTGGATTGAGTTGCTTAGTGATTATGATTGCACAATTGAGTATCATCCTGGTCGTGCAAATGCTGTGGCGGATGCACTTAGTAGGAAGACTCCAGCCAGACTTAATGCCATTTATGATTGTCATGTTCCTCTTCTAGCGGATTTGAGGTCCACTGGAGTGGAGTTAAAAGTGGAAGATCGAGAAGAAGCCTTGCTTGCTAATTTCCAAGTTACGCTAATTTTAATTGATTGGGTGCTTAAGGCTCAGATGTATGACGAAGAGACCCATGAAATAATTCAAGCAAGGAATCAAGGCAAAAAGAAAGATTTCAGTATTTGAGAAGCTGATGGTATGCTTATGCAGGAAAGCAGGATGTATGTGCTGAATAATGCAGAGTTAAAGAAATAAATTTTGGATGAAGCACATATTTCGGCATATGCGATGCATCCAGAAGGCACTAAGATGTATCATATCATTAGACCATTTTATTATTGGCCGGGTATGAAAAGAGAAATTGCCAAATATGTGAGTAAGTGTGCCATTTGCCAACAGGTTAAAGCTGAAACGAAGAAGCCGTTTGGATTGATGCAACCACTTCCCGTTCCACAGTGGAAATGAGAAAATATTACTATGGATTTTGTGTACAAGCTTCCTCATACACAGAATGGATATGACGGCGTTTGGGTGGTAGTTGATCGGCTTACGAAGTCAGCATATTTTATTCCAGTGAGGCAGAAGTATTCGTTAAGCCGATTAGCTAAGTTATTTATATCACAAATTGTGAAGTACAATGGTGTGCCAGTTAATATTATCTCAGATCGGGATCCTAGATTTACTTTCAAGTTCTGGATAGCATTCCAGGAAGCTCTTGGTACGAGATTGCTTTATAGTACGGCATATCACCCTCAGACAGATGGACAATCTGAGAGGACTATTCAGACACTAGAGGATATGTTGAGATCTTTAGTGCTGCAGTTTGGAGAGTGTTGGCATGATTGTTTGGATTTGATGGAGTTCGCCTACAACAACAATTATCATTTGAGTATTGGTATGGCACCATTTGAGGCACTTTATGGGAAATCTTGTCGTACGCCTCTATGTTGGTCAGAGGTTGGCGAAAGAGTTTTAGTAGGCCCTGAGATTGTGGATGAGACTACTTAAAATGTTTAGGTAATTAAGTCTAACCTGAAAGCGGCCAAGGATCGACAAAAGAGATTAGCAGACAAACATGCCACTGATCGCAAGTATAATGTAGATGATTGGGTATTTATGAAACTATCACCTTGGAAAGGTGTTGTATGATTTGGAAAGAAAGGAAAATTGAGTCTTAGGTACATTGGACCATATATGATCACCGAGCGAGTTGGTGAGTTTGCTTATAGGCTTAAGTTGCCTCCAGAGTTGTCCAAAGTGCACGATGTGTTTCATGTTTCGATGCTTAGACATTATGTTTCATATCCTTCACTTGTGATTCCTCCTCAACCTATGGAAATTAATCCAGATTTGACTTATGATGATGAACTGGTGACTCTGCTAGATTGGAAGGATAATGAACTAAGGAATAAGATAGTGCATTTGGTAAAAGTGTTATGGAGAAATCATTCAGTGGAAAAAGCTACTTGGGAGACAGAGGATCAGATGAGAGAGATGTATCCACGCTTGTTTTATGATTAATAGTGGATGTAGTGATTGTATGTAATTTCGAGGATGAAATTTTATAAGGTAGGGAGATTGTCACAGCCCGTCCCGAAGATATGTATTATTGTATTCTCGAGGACGTGAAAGGACGGTTCTATCCTTAGACGTTGAGATTGTAGTGTAGTGTGTGACTTATTATGAGACTTAGAGATTGTTTTTGTGGTTTTGGATTGGTGACCCACGTGGACCATACACAACACTCACATTCTCTCTTCTCTCCCATACTCTCTCTCTTTCCCTCATGCACGGACAAGCATCAAGGCTTACACTCAGGGACGGACAAGGTTCTAAAAAACGCTAGGCGCTAGTCTGGCGGTGGACTAGCGCCTAGCGCCTAGGCGGCTAGGTGGGATCTAGGCGGGCGCCTAGGCGGCCAAGGCGGATTTAGGTAAATTTCTTGTATATCTTGTAAATAAGTGCATATTGATACATAAAAATAAAATTATACTTGTATGAAATCCATGAATAAGATAATAAAAGAATATAACTTAAGCATATGTGCCATATAATTTAAAACATTTTAAATGATTATATCTAATTTTTAAAAGATAAAAGTAATATTCTCATGTAATGGGTTGGATAGTTCATAAGAAAACTACTAAGAAGCCATGCCAATCATCCTTTGGTCAAACCACGCACAATGGTATCATCCCCCAAATCTTCTCTTTTATTTATAATTTTATTTGGGTTGGCGGAGCACCAAAACCGGTCAAAACCTATATTGCAATTGATTTGAAAGTTGAGGTCAGAAATTATAAATGGACAATTATGAAGAGGTGCATGCTCCTTCCCCATTTCATAAAGCACCACACACGTGGTGTGCCTCCTCTCCACCCATAGTCCCCATCACACTTACATCAGCCTAGAGACTCCCAAAGGCCTTGAAACCGGGAACTTTTATTCTTTTATATTGTTTCATTTTCCTTATCGTCTTCGTCAGTTCGTCTTCTTTCCCTTTCCTCTTCTTCTTCTTCCTTTTTGCCGTTTCCCTCTGTAAATTTTCCTTTTTTTTTGTTTCCTCTTCTTTTGTTTTAAGCTGTAAGTTCCTCTTCTTCGATGGATTTCAGAGAGATGGAGTCACGACAACTAAGAAAGTCGTGGTGCACAGAGAGAGGGAGTCGAAGCGGCGAGAAAGATTTTGCGATTCTGGGTTTCTGGTTGGAATTTCTTCCCAGGAAACCATTTCACTCCGCCTAGATCGCCGCCTAGACAGCCGCCTAGACCGCCTAGGCTGCCTAAGAATGCCTAGGCGGATGCCTAACAGCTCCCTGATTTTTCTTAACGATTCGAACCTAATCGGATCGGCACACCTATGCACAGTGCCTAGGCGCCACCTAGGCCGATTTTTAGAACACTGGGCACAGATCGACGTCCTAAAGGTGAGATTCTTGTCCCTTGCAAGCTCCTGAGTACATCTATACCATCTTTAAGACTTAAAACCGTGAAGAACCTGAGAAAACCTAACCCATATTTTGTGCACTGTTTATGCACACGTAAAACCTTTTGTTTCAAGGAATTCTAAGGACATAGGAAGCTTAAGGAGGTCCTCATGAGTCTCAGGGTACTTTGTTGGAAGGATTTGGACGTCGGAGGGTTGAGAAGCCGAACTATCAAGCTTTCTCGGGGAAAACCTAGTGAAATTTAAGCTTTGAAACTTGTATAACATGATTCTACATGTTGTTAGCTTTCCAATGGTTCAAATTTCATGAAAAATGGTGAAGAAATGAGTGAGAAAACAAGGTTTTTCGAAATCCCCAGTTTCCGACGACGGCGACGGTCGCCGGGGATTTAGGAAGAAGACGACGGAATATTCCGTCAATTTTGATGGAATATTCTGACGCTATCAGTTAGGATTAACGGTTACCGTTGGGTTTTAATAGAATATTTAGGGGAATATTCCTAACGGTAGTTAGGGAATCCGTAGATTCCCTGCGCATGGTGGCGCGTCTTGCCGTGCACTCGCCGGCACGTGGCGGCAGGTGAGGGGTCCAAAAATTAATCTGAAAATTTGGGGATGATCCTGAGGTTGTGTAGGTCACCGTGGTATATTCATATACCCATTTTGAGCTATGTATGAGAAGTTATTAGCTAGTTTTTTCTATGTGCTTTAAAATAATGTTTTTATAATTAATTCGCATATAGGTGAGACTTATCCCGAGGATGAGCGTATTCAAGGGTGACTCGGGGGCTATGACCCTTTGACATACCAGAGAGTGGGCTTTTGGTTTTCAGTATATATTATATACTTGATATTTTCCTAGAAATATGTGTTTAAATGATAGTACGCCATAAATGCCATGCATATAAGTTTATAATTCATGTATGAATTGGTATGTGATGCTTTATATATATAAATGTGGTGCTGTGGACGCTCATGTAAGCTCAGGTAAGTTAGGTTTGGTTATGTGAATCATCGATGATGCGATATGTGATTGAATAATGTTGAGCTCATAAAACTGCACTTAGGGTGATTGTGATTTAGCAATAGATATGGCACATGCCTGTTTATTATGTTACCTCCCGCACCATATGCTCATATTGGATCCAATTTAGGTGCACAATCTTGTCGTACAGACCTTATTTATGGTTCCGACTCGTAGGTGACTAGCGATTCATTGCCCAACTATTATGTAAGAGTAGTATTGAGCATGATTGTATTACACCCATTATTGTCGTTTAGACCTGTTTGTTTGGTTCCCACTCTTGTGCAATATGTTGCCGTATAGGTCATTGTAGTGACTCCGGCTAGAGTGACTTTCGAGCTATGAATTTAGTCGTACAGACTACCACAGGGGTTCCGGCTAGCATGTTATATTTCTATGAAATTCTTCTTACCTGAATTGCTTACCCTGTTATATCTTGGCATGGCATACATATGAATATGATTATGTGAAGCATGATTTGAATTAAGATATATATATATATATATATATATATATATATTTATTTATTTATTTATGTTTATGCTTATATCTTGATTCTGGGAAAAATTATACATGTTTTACAGCGAGGGGTTAGATATGTTGATAAATGAAATGGTTTTGTAAAACATTTGTTTTTGCCCACTCACATTTTCTGTTTTGCGCCCCTCCAGGTTTTAAGTAAGCTTGCTGTTGGTGGCTTGAGGACGTCGGCAGTTCTGACCTATCTAAATAATAGTAAGACATTCCTGGTACCGTATAACTAGTATTTGTCCTACTGGATTGCACCTAGATTTATTATGCTCTGATTATGAGTATTTACTTTTGTAATTAACTCCTATCACATCCTGTTTAGTAGTGCACTCTAGTAATTCTGTTTTTAATTATTCGTATATTTCTTATCTCTATTGCTTCCGCACTATGCACAAGGCTACGTCACTCTCACATGATGGCCATCATGCATTGATCTCGGTCGGGGTGTGTCAATTGAAGAAAGAGATACTTGATGAAGCGCATGTTTTAGCCTATGCGATACATCCTGGGAGTACCAAGATGTATCTTACCATCCGACCATTCTATTATTGGCCTGGTATGAAAAGAGAAATTGCTGAGTATGTAAGTCGTTGTGTAGTTTAGCAGCAGGTTAAGGCAGAAAGGAAGAAACCGTTTGGGTTGCTATAGCCACTTCCTTTACCTCAATGGAAATAAGAGAATATCACCATGGATTTTGTGTACAAGTTACCTCGTACGGGAAATGGCTATGATGGTATCTGGGTGATAATTGATCGGCTTACTAAGTCAGCGCATTTCTTGCCTGTCCGGGAGAATTACTCTTTAAGTCGATGAGCTAAACTTTTCGTTTCAGAGATTGTTAAGTATCATGGTGTTCTGGTTAGTATCATTTCTGATCGGGATCCCATATTCACTTCAAAATTTTAGGTAGCTTTCTAAGAAGTTCTTGGTTCGAATTTGCTTTACAGCACGACTTATCACCCTCAGATGAATGGGCAATTTCAAAGAATTATTCAGACACTGGAAGATATGTTGAGATCCTCGGTGTTGCTGTTCGGAGACGCTTGGCATAAACGCTTAGCTTTGATTGAGTTCACTTATAATAACAGCAATCATTCTAGCATTGATATGTCATATTTTGAAGCGCTTTATGGGATACAATGTCGTACCCCGTTATGTTGGTTTGAAGTCGGTGAGAGTTTTAGTGGGCCCCTGAGATTGTGGATCAGACTACATAGAACATTCAGGTGATAAAAGCTAGCCTTGAGATTATGGATCAGGCTACACAGAACATTCAGGTGATAAAAGCTAACCTGAAGGCGGCCCATGATTGATAAAAGAGTATCGCTGATAGACATTCGACTGACAGGGTATATAAGGTTGGAGATTGGGTGTTCTTGAAGCTCTCACCGTGGAAAATTGTGGTATGGTTCGGAAAGAAGGGGAGCTAAGTCCTCGTTATATTAGACCATATCAAATCATCAAGGGAGTTGGTGAAGTTGCTTACCCGCTTGAGCTGCCTCCAGAATTATCGAAGGTGCATAACGTGTCCCACGTGTCTATGCTGTGTAGATATGTGTCTAATCCATCACACGTGATTCCTCCTTAGCCACTGGAGATTAACCCAAACTTGACTTACAATGAGGTTCCAGTAACGATTCTGGATTGGAAAGATAAGGTTTTTAGGAACAAGGCTGTTCGTATGGTGAAAGTCTTGTGGAAGAACCACTCAGTTAAGGAAGCCACTTGGGAGATGGAGGAACGCATGCGAGACTTATATCCACGTCTGTTATTTGATTATTGATTTGAGTTTATGTTGGAATTTCGGGGACGAAATTTTCTTAAGGGGGGTAGACTATGACAACCCGTCCCTATTTTCTATATAATTTTCTCCCCGAGTGTGTAGTGCGATTATGCCCTAGTTGGCTAAGTGACGTGGATGTATTTGCTCAGTTTTAAATTATTTTCTCGCTGTCGTAATTAAATTGGCCTCGACGTCACGAGTGCGTCAGACCCAAATTGAAGTCGTAATGAGAAAGTTACGAATAATTAAAGTACGCAAACAGGTAGAATTATTTCGCGGGTGCATTAATTAATCAGTGTCGAAAACACTGTTTTGATATCATACGTTAGAGTACATTTTTATGAAATTCTATTGTTTTTCTCTTTGAAACTTTGACCTGTTCCTATCCTTATCCACCAATTATTTTAGTTCTTGTTTCTTCTAACCCAATCAGAAAATATCTCTCTTTATTCTGCCCAATCCGGTACTCTCTTTCTTTCTCGAACCTTCTTTTTCTTTCTTCTTGCACTCGAGCCACCATCACCACACACATACATTAAATCATCACAGATTGAACTTGCAAATACCATCATCGTGTTCATCTTGACTTCACGAACCCAGTCGTACCTCCTGATTGTCGAACGGACGGGTTTTGACTTGCTAACTCAGAAACTCCGACTTGGTGTACTTTGCTCTTATGCGAACCCGGCGAGATTAGAAGGTTTTAGGATGTGGGGAAGCTTTTATTCAACTCCATAGGGACCTTAGACTAAGTTTGGGAAGGAGTTGACATCGGATCACGCGAGTTCGAGAAGTTTCAGTTTTGGTCAAATCTTTCGAGGAATTTTTAGGCCATTTTTCGGTCATTTTTGGATCCCCAAAAGGTACAATGTTGTTCTCCTTGTCACAAGCTTCAAATCCGTATAAATTTTATGGATTTTGGTTGAGAAATGACAAAGATATGAAGGTTTGAAAATTTTCCCAGAATCCGACGAACCAGACGGCAGACAGTGGTGGACAGTGAAGCTCACTGAAGAAGAAGGCGAATATTTCGTCAAAGTTGACGAAATATTCTGACGGTGTCAGGTAACGCCGTTATTATTTAACAGAATATTCCTAACATTTGTTAGGGTTTTGTCGGCACATGTCGTGCAAGCGCTTGCGCGTGGCCGCACGTACGGTTATGGGTTGCACGGTGTGTCCGGCGAGTGGTTTTCATGTGCGGGTTCGTGACTTCGAGTAGATCATTTTCGTATATTCAAACCTTCCATTTGAGCAAACTATGAGAAGTGTATCCTAGATTTTGGTTCATGTGCTATTTAATTAACTAAAAATAGTTGTTTCACATATAAGGGAGACATACCCCAAGGACAAACGTGGACTAGCGAAGCTAGAGGGCTACGATTCTTCGACATATCAGTGAGTGGGCATTTGTTTTTGTATATATATAAACTTCTTGGTTTCCAAAAATGTTTTAAATTGATTTGTGTATAGCATGCCATGGTTTAAATGTGTTATATTTTGAATGTTGTTTGTTATGAGTTTGTGATTATGCCAAATGATCCTATGGGAGGCGTAAGTAATTCAGGTAAGTTGTTATATGATTGAAATGGTTGCATTATATTGGCATGCATATATTCATTTAGAGCTCATCATTGCTGCACCCTGGTGTTAGTGCTCCCGCCCCGGGCTAAGGCCAGTCATTCATATGATGTTCACCTCATACACCGCACGCTCGTCTTGGATCCAAGTTTGGTGCCAGCCCTGTTGTACAGGTCACATTAGGTGCCTCTGACTTGTAGGTGACTCGCGAGTTATCGCTAGCCTTCACGTGATCGTAGCACTAGAATGTACATATTTACACCCAGCCCTGTCGTATAGGTCATACTAGGTGACTCCAACTCGTGTACAAGCATAGACTGATGAGCAAATAGGTCTAGTCGTACATGTCACATTAGGTGACTCCGACTGGCATGATAGTTTAGATTAAGTCACACCTGACTTACATTTATTATCGCTAAGAAATCGTGGCATGACATGCTTTTGTTGTCACTGCTTTTGTGTATTGGTTTTTCATACATATACGTAGTATTATTTTCTGGAAACTATACGGGATTTACAGTGAGGGGTTAGTACTTTCAGAAAGATAAATGTGTTTTCTAAAGCTTTGTTTTTGCCCACTCACCATTCTGTTTTTCGCCCCTCCAGGTACTAGATAACTATTCTTCTTTGTGGCACACGGCGGATTATGACATTCCATTGATTAATGTAGGGGTCTTCTCTCTGGTTGTGTATTTAGTACTTAATCAGTTCGACTGCACCTTTAATTTACCTATGCTCTAAATGTTTGTAACTTGGGTTTGACCACTTCCGCATACTCACTTATTTTTACCTTGAATAAGTTTTAGCTTTGGTTTTAATTTGTTCACATTTTTAATTACTCCTTGTGGACTCTTAGCTACGTCACTCTCACGTAACGGCCAGCACGCCTCGACTCCGGTTGGGGTGTGTCAACTATACTTAAATCATCATATTGCATTATGTGTTCTTGCAGGAACTTCTCTTTTATGAACTAAATGTTCATAAACTAAAATTGAACCTGTAGTTTCAAATTTAGTGCCTTTGAAACCTGAAGTTTTCATAAAACAATACAACCATGAAATCCGACATTTTTCATGAAAATCATGTCTTAGAACTCGAATGTTCTAACTTTGATGCTTATGGACGATTCATTCCTATAGCACCAATCACAATCTTATTCCCTCCAATTCAATGGATTGTTGAATCGTCACAAGTTTGATTTCCCTTATTTGGACATTTATAATAGAAACCACTTTATGTGGGGTACAAGACATTGCCTGAAGCACACCATGATTACGTCTATGAATGAGTACAATTCTGAAGTTGATAAATCCGATTGAATTTTGACTAAAGAATATTTTTCTCGTCCTTCCATGTTTCTAACTCACTCCTAAAGCAGCAATGTAGAAAGCGGAAGTTTACCAAATTCTTAGATCTGATTACTACCACAAACGTGAGAGAAATGTATAGACGTAGTTCGACTGGAGTCTACCGAATGGCTCAGCTGATTTCGGTCAAAGCCTACCAAACGGTGATGCCCTTCTTCGGCAGGGATGCACCGAAGGGCATGCTCTGCTTCGGCAGAGGTACACCAAAAGGTACTACTCTGCTTCGGCAGAGACCTACTGAACAAGACCCCTTCAGCTTTGGCTGGAGTCTACCGAACCCAAGTTCGGGTCTGTCTCTCTCACAATCCAATTTCAAGTTTGTTTTTACAACATATGGTAGAATCAGGGCTTGGTGTGGCATCATGCCCAAAGCATGATCCTTGACATCTAAGACCTAAAACTTTAAGAATAACGAATAATATTTCCAAACCTCAACCCTGCAGAATCTACTTCCGTCTCAATGGAATATATCCTTGGTTATGCACATGTTCGTGCCTCTACCAATGTTGTTGAGGAGTACCATTCTAGCAGTCAATATGTAAGACTAATTTTACTCCACCAAACATCATTGGAAGAGCAGAATTTTGACATAGATGACCTTGTTGGCCGAATCCCTTTAGTAAACCATTTACTTTGTGAACATTTTTTTCATGTTCTTGGATTCACATATGGTGATTGTTTTACTTATCGATAACTTATTGATATTGTCCTCGAATATGAGTTAATTGAATCATGTTTCTTAATACATGTAACCCAATTCAATTAAACACGTGATTAGGTAGGAATGTAGGAAAGTTAGTTGTTTGGATGAATATGACACTATGCACACTAACTTTACACCTAAATCACATCTATAACAACGACTTCAGGTCTATCCAACCCGATTAATAGCATTGGCACACTCCTCGTTGTATGAATGGTATTGAATTACCATTTAAGGAACCTTAAATACTCCCTGTTGTTGAGTTTTAAAGGATATTCGAGATGACAATGATTATGAATAAAACCATTGAAGAAAATAGAGTGAAATATCATTGCACCACCTCCAAAAATGAGCCTAAAGCTTTGATTTGGGGCTAATGGGCTGTCCCCCAATTGGGGCACACGCCATATATGGCCAGCCTGGAGCTGGGTGATTGAGTAGTTTACTTGCTTTGGCATGACCATTTGGGACACTTAGGTCGAACAATGATGCTACGACGCATCTCTTTACCTGAAGTAAGGATATTGTGCCTACAAGCACACTTTGCCAAACCTGCTCATTAGGGAAATTGATTTCTATATCATTCCTTGCAAAGATACGACATGACTCGCTTTTTGCAGTAGATTTAAGGGAATATATGTGGACTAATCCAACCAAAATGCGGATCATATAAATACTTATGGCTTTGGTTGATGAATCGACAAACTGGTCACATGTTTATCCACACACATTGCTGCTAAACCTCATGGCCGATTAAGGGCTCACCACTATACTTATCCCTTAAAGTCTAGGAGACTAGATAATGCCGGAGAGTTTATATCGACGGTTTTCGATAAAGTATTGCATATTTTTTGGGTTTATAATTGAACATCGAATTCCCATGATTCACCACAAATAGCCTCGCCTAGAGATCATAAAGAGCAATTTAAATGATCGCCTAACTTTGGTAAACGTACCAAGTTTTCGGTTTCTGCCTAGGGCTATGAAATCTTGTACTTATCTATGTTGGTCTACCTTGAGGCCCATCGCCGCCCAACCTATATGACGTTACAGTTGGTTACTGGGTATGAACCTGAAGCTTTTCGTATTTACGCATTTGGGTGTGCATTTCATGTGCCAAGTTGCGCCACCACAACGTACTAACATGGGTCCTTAAAGAAGGATGTGAATCTTTGTCGATCATGATTCTCCTTCACACTAGCTCTCTTCGAGCCCTTGCACACGATCTTTTTATCAGTCATTTTCAGGTTGTCACTTCAATGAGACAATCTTCTTGCCATTAGGGGGAGATAAGAATGTCAACGTTCCTGTAGAACGACGTGAATTTGCGTGGACGTTGCCCACTATGTCTCATCTCGATCCCCGTACCACACAATTGTGATAAGCAAGTGCTATGAATTCTAGCTTTCAGAATGTTGCCCCAAACGCATTCCTCTGATCTAGTTGAAGTGATGAGATCATATACTAGTTGCAAACATGCCTGCAAAGATAGACGTACTTAACGGAAGTCGAGTCAACATCCCTGAAGGGTGTGCCACCCCTGTTGGATGGTTTGGACACATCTGTTGGCGGTCCGATACACCAGCTGATAGCCAATCAATCTGTCTTGGCCTGAAGCACAACATATCAATCGGTTCATAGGATTCACTTCCCTAGAAGAGGAAGACACGACACAACAATGAATCCATACTTGATCGTTGTATCATATTATTTCCATCTCATGAGATTAATCCGATTTACTCCCTAGACTTGAAGTTCTTGGTCCAGTATACTAGTTTGGATGAGCTAAATGGAATTTAAATGAGATTACCATCGATGATGTTTTCACTTATATGGTAGTTGCATTAAGTCAAGGGGGAGAATGCATAATCTCATTTAAATTGAAGAATGCATAATCTCATTTAAATTGAAGAATGCATAACGGAAGAATGCATAATCCCATCGATGGAATTTAAATGAGATTACCATCGATGATGTTTTCACTTAAAAGAGAAAACTTCAACTAGATCAGAACTTCAATTTAAATGAGATTATGCATTCTTCCGTTGATTTGAGACATTTGTTCATTGTACCGACGACTTCATCAACTATACTTACTTCATCATTGAAGACCTAATGCGCCATTTACTTGAGTATTTACACACTCAAGGGGGAGTGTTGCAGTCCTATTAGATTAGGAATGTGATTGTGAAAATCCTAGTATATCTAGGAATACCTCTTATATTCCTATTAGGAGTTGATTAACTATTAAGAGTTGTAGTCCTAATATTCCTATTAGGAGTTTATTAACTATTAAGAGTTGTAGTCCTAAAGGGTAAGGATTTTACCTATCCTACTACTATAAATAAATGCACAATGGGGTGGAATAGAACACACCCACAATTACACATCTCTCTCTTTCTCTCTCTATGCCGCACCTTCTCTCCTATGGCCTCCAATATTGTTCAATAAATTATGCCTACAACAGTAAAAATAAAAAGAGAAAATGAGGGTGTGAATATTGCTTTCCTAGTTTTTTCATCTGCAAAAAGTAAAGAAAGCATTTTTTGTCTAATCCATGAAAAATGTTTGGTCTTCAAGAGTAGCTTGAATAAAATGAAAGTCATTACTATTATTATATTATTATTTTGTAAAATAATAATAAATATAATAATGATAATTATTATTATTTTACAAAACAATAATATAATAAATTAAGTGCATCTGATGATGTCCAATTCTTCAAAGGATCTGGAACTTGCTAAGTGCTTAGTGAGGACAAGTTCACTCTTTCTTGAAGACTTGTTAAAGATGAAGAATTTCTCGAACCGCCGATTTGGGTCGGTCACTCGAGTTTATGTCGTCTGTAATGAAGATAAAGGGTTATCAACTACCATGAGGGTAGGCCTAGTAGCGGGAAGAATTTCAGGCCTGAATTTTATATGATATATTTTTGGATTTGATTCTTAGTGTTAATGAATTACACGTTGGTGGTCAAAGAAATATTAAAATGTCTCTGTGATTTTTTTCGAAAAAAAAAAAAAAAGGTAGATTGCAGTGAGTGATTCTCTTTTCCAAAAAAAAGAAAATAAAGGATTAGCATCTGAATTTCAACCGTGAATATAATGATAAAAAACAACGTGGTGGAGATTAAGGGTGCTGATCATATGCCAATGTTTTCCAAGCCCCAACAACTTTGCAACTCTCTTTTGGATATAGGAAAATAAGTATACCTAATTAAGTTGTACTTTAACTAAAACACATGCCATATGCTATGCTATTTATTTATTTTCGATAATGCTGGAATTGTCAAACTTGTTTACCAAGTAATGTATCGATACATCTGTTAGTATCGTACTTGTTAAAAATAACTGAGATCGAATCATTAAAACCATGTACATAGCCACTATTTATTTGAAATGTGAAAATTTTGGTTATATGCCCTAGTAGAATACCAGTCAAGCGTTTAGGGTTGTGAATTAAGAACATGGGAGATTGGAAAATGAAATTACCATAAAGCGAAGAGTGAGAGAGATCAAACTCTCAATATTGTTAGCTCATTATCCCTAACTTATGCTTAAGATTGAGATCACGACATTCCGATGCCAACAACTCACACCCGTTTTACATTTATACAAGTTTTTTTTCTCCTCTTTTATTGTAACCAAAAGTGTGAAAAATTTAGACCATGTCGCACAATAAATCAATCATAGTAATTTGATATTAAACTCTTTGTTTACAAAAATCGAATTTAATATGTAGTTCTGAGTCGCTCTGTGTGTACAAATTTTATAATTGAGAAGTTGACAGATTCGTTTTCGGTCCTTGATCAATCATATTGGTTCTTACTAACCTATTTTGTCCAACTATCTGAGTCACGAAGCAATAACGTAGTGATGATGGGGGTTTCTAAGTCAATAATTATGAGCAGATTGAATTTATTGGAAGAAGAAAACTAGAAGCCCTTGAAATTATATGGCTCTATTTTTTGTCAAGTCTGGCAATCCGTTTGATATCAATTTCGTGTTTGACTTTTTTTTTTTTTTTAACATTTTGTGGAAATACATGGAACAAAAGAATGAAGAGTAAATAAATGATGGTGGAAGAGATGTCGGATAAATGTACAAAGAAAGACACAAATTGAAACTTAAAAACTCAAAGCTTCGAACTATAAGGCCGTTTGATAATCATATTTTTACCTTTAGTTCACATTTTTTTGGAAGGGTAGTGATTTCTATATACATTTCTTTACTTTGTGCACATCCTTTATGAATCTTGAACGTTAATTTTACTATATTTGTTCAATCTAACGGCTACGAAACTAAATGACTGTGTATAAGGTGAGAAATTGTGTGTTAAAATCATTTCTCTTTTAGAAAAAGCAAACGAAAAATTTATTTGATAACTATTTTTCGTTTTTAGTTTAAAAAAAATTAAATAAATAAAGGAGATCACATTTTTATACTACTTTTGTATGCAACATGATGTGACCAACTAGCCTAGGTTAATTTAGCCCCATCTCTTGCATGAGACTCCTTAAAGCTTTTTAGCCTCTAACTCCTCTCACGATTAGAACAATAAAACATTTAAAATACTAGATTTTACGACTAATATCAAAGGATAATGGTATTCACACATGTATTTTTATCTCCACACACCAATGTTAAATCTTAGTCATTGATATTCTTCAATTTATTTGAATGAACGGCCGAAAATTGAAAAATGTATGTTAGAAGTAAAAATTAGTATATGGCTAACACTATCAAGATTAGGTTGGGAGCCAAATTCGTGTTTAGTGCAAGGACTTTGACCCCACCATTACCCATGCTCTAATGCAAATTGATATGGATTATTATCTATTATTTATTTAGGGAGCTTTATATATAGAAACAAAAACTTTCACTATATTTTAAGGAACTCTACTAGTTTTTAAACATGTTAAGGAGAGACTAAAACATAAAAATAACTAAAGCCTAGCCAAAAAACATGGAAACAATGTTTTAAAATACTAGCCATACTTCTAAGGGTTAGGGTTGTTAATAGAACCTAGCCCTCACAACTCCAACAAAATCAATATATGCCATAAGCTTAACCCATCCTCGATTATTTTTGTAGAATCAGTTTTGAAACTATATGTAGAATCAGTTGGTATCCTTTATTACTAAAATTAGTTCAACTTATCCTCAACCATTTTAGCAGAATCGGTTCAATCAGTCATTGATCATTTTAGCAGAATCAGTTCAACCCGTCATCGACCATTTTTATAGAATCAGTTCAACCCATTCTCGACCATTTTTACAGAATCAGTTCAACTGTGCCGACATCTACTACTTCAAGGTCAAGGACTCGGCCGCGAGAAGTTCGATGTGGTTCAGTTTGGTGTTTACCCTTTTCACTAGGACTCCTTTAAGGGCTTCTTGATTACTCATCCATATGTGCCTTTTGCTTATCATTTCTGGTTTTTTGTTTGTGCTCTGTTTGACTGCCAAGAAAGTGAGGAAGAAAGTAAAGTACAACAATTAGAAATTTGTACATGCAACACGACTCAAACATCGAATCAATGAAAAAAAAAAGAGAAATTGGAACGAAATTGAATAGGATCTGAGAGGCTTCTCGCCGATTGCCAATCTTTCAAGCTCCGCTCCAACTTCACCTTCAGCCTAATATTTCTTGAAGAGAGAAAGAGAGAGAAATGAGTAACAAATGAAGAGATCGAATTGTAAAAAGAATTTACCACTATAAAAGGTATTTTTGTAAGTTACACTCTAGAGAAAAAAAGACTAATGAAGTCATCTTTTACATGTATTAACTTCTGTCCCCGCTTGAAATGTTTAAAAAATGTTGTCTTATTATAAAATCAAGTATTAAAAGTATACTCTATGTGTAATTTTTCCATTTATTTACTTTGTGCTTGTTTTTAATAATTTTAAGCCTTATAAATAAAAGGAGAAATTAGGTTCTCATCCTTCATTTTGCTACTCCATTGATTAAAATCTTATTCCTTTTCAATTTTTTATCAAGGTCCTTGGATATTAATAACATCATTAATTATTTCAATAATAAAATATTTTTTAATTTCTAAATATATTCATTTAATGTTAAAAATGTTACCATTAGTATATTTATATTTATGACTAATTTTTTTATCATATCTTTTTAGTTTTAGTTTTTAAATGTAATTATTTTTTAATTTGTACCAATTTTCTTTTCAGTTTTAATTTGTACCCATATATTAATTTCTTTTTGTGCCCATATTTTTTAAAGTTTATTTGTATTTGTACCCATATATGTTTTTTTTTTATTTGTACTTTTTATTTTGCTAAATGTACCCATGCTAATTATATGTACCCATTCATGTAAAACTTTTTAATCTTAAAATGTACTCATTCTTAAATATACTAATTTGTTATATGTAAAATGTACCCTTTATTTTTATATAAAATCTATTCAATTTTTTTCTAATCCATTTTTAAACTTATATGGGTACATTCTTTTTTCTTTGATTTTAAAATGTATCCATGTCAAGTTTAATCGAAGAAATTTACTAATGTTATTAAGCCTAATATCTTTTTTTTTGTGATTTTGAAGAATGTACCCATGTTTTGATACAATAATTTTTTGGTTAATTTTGATGAATGTACCCATGTTTACACACACACACACTATGGTATATTTATATTTTAATATTTTTAATCCCACAAATTATGGTTTTTTTTTTTTTTAAATCTCATTTATATAAACAACTAAAATTTTTAATTTTTAATTTAAAAAATATAGTAACGTACGTAGAAATAAATTATCACATTAATTTCAGGGACCTCGATCAAAAATTAAAAACCAACAAGGTTTCAATCAAAGAAAATTCATAGCTAAAGACCACATCCAAAGTCTCCCTAAACAAAATTATCAAAACGAGTAAAATTTCAAAAGCTTAAACAGTCCGAATTTCATTATCTCTTTCTTAAACGATTAGGGTCTCTAAATTTGTTGACTCTGGACACAAAAATCTAGAGTATATCTCATTCCATAGAATATGATTTTGCTGACTCGCATGCAAACACATTTGACTAGTCCCTCCCAAGTAGGAGAAATTCTTGAGTAGGAAACCGGATTGAGGTTAGTGTGAAAGGGAGAGTGAGGTCAAAATAGAATAGAGTTAGCATGACAAATCTTGAGAATGATTATGTGGCGTTTTTTTTTTATATCTAGGTCCGCACGGAAACATAATCTGAGTGACGGACCTCAGAATTCTCCCTACGTAGGCTAGCGGGAGAGCCACACTTAAAGTAGTGCACAATGTGATGTCTTATAAACGAGAAAACTGGACTAGGGTTTGTGTGATAGAGAGGGTGGGACCAAAGTGGGGCACATGATTAGCATGACAAATCTGGGAATATGAGGTATATGGGGAGAGATATTTTTAAGCGTGGCTATTCAAGGATACTCCACATGTCAATACAAGGGCAGAAAATAATTTATTTTTTTGTGTCTTTTCATTTATTTTATTTAAGTACGGGATTGAATACCGGTTAATTTAAAATTTCTCGTATATGAGGTTTTTAATGTCTGAATCGGCACAGACACGTCGTCCTGTCACTGTGACATTGAAATGCTAGTGCATGCCTTGGCCATCTTTATATGCAGTTGTAGAATGGTAGTTCATACCCAACAGATGAAATGGCAGGATCCAACGGAGAACAGAAGGCGCATTTTGTTCTAGTACACGGCGCAGGTCATGGGGCTTGGTGCTGGTACAAGATCAAACAGAAGCTCGAGTCCGGTGGTCACAGAGTCACGGCGCTTAACCTCGCAGCTTCCGGCATCAACATGAAGGCGATTCAAGATGTTCACTCAGCGATTGAGTACTCTGAGCCTTTGTTAGAGTTGATAGAATCGCTCGGTCCGGAAGAAAAGGTGATCCTCGTAGGACACAGTCTCGGAGGCTTGAACTTGGCCCTTGCCATGGAAAAGTTCCCACACAAAATTTCTGCTGCCGTTTTCTTGACTGCGTTTCTGCCCGACACAACTCACCAGCCCTCTTATATTATAGATCAGGTATCTGCATGTTCTTTAATCTATTAGAAATTTTTAACAGAAAGCAAAGTTAAATTGAAAATTGTTTTGTTCTGTGTGAAAAGTTCATGGAAAAATTTCCGGCAGACTCATGGTTGGACACTCGCTTTGAGAAATTTGGAAGCGCCGAACAACCCTTGACATTGATGTTCTTTGGTCCCAAGTTCTTACAAGAGAACCTCTATCAACTCAGCCCGATCGAGGTATCTTGCTCTCACAAGCTCACAAAATGAACTGCAATTATATCATGAAAATCGATGTATTAGTATTTGTATTAAGCTTGTAGTCCATGTATTTATATATATTTCCTGAACTGATGTAACTACGTTGTGTGTGTTCAAAGGATCTGGAACTTGCCAAGAGTTTAGTAAGGAAGAGTTCATTATTTCGTGAAGAAATGGCTAAGATGAAGAAATTCTCGAATGAGGGATACGGGTCAGTTACACGAGTTTATGTGGTTTGTGACAAAGATTTGATAGTATCTGAGGAATTTCAACGATGGATGATTGCAAACAGCGGGGTTAAAAATGTGGTGGAGATTAAGGGTGCCGATCATATGCCAATGTTTTCGAAGCCTCAAGAACTATCCAATACACTTATGGAGATTGCACAAAAGTATGCTTGAAATATGTCAGCGAGCTACATTTTAGGCCAGTTGTTAGGAGAATAAATTTGGCCATCATGAGTGTAAACGTCGTGTTACTCCGTGAGTTTGCTGAAAGTTATAAACCTGGCCTTTGTATTTGCAGTTTGCATCATGTTAATCCTCGTAATGTTTAAATGTATTTCAGTCACTTTTTACTCCGACAGCAGGAAAGAGTTTGTATCAATTCTAAAACTGAAATAAGTGGTGTTGAATCCAAGTGGTGATGCTTCATGATTCTAAAACTTATAATATAGTATCAAATCGGTTCATCAAATTCATCGGTTTGTGATCTTACCACGCTTCTGTGAATGCAGTGCAGTGGTTCAGCTACCTCTTGCTCTGATTTAGTCCCGTTTAGTCCAGGATCCTTTTTCGACTTCATTACTCTAATCTTTCTCTTCATTTCGACAGCACTATCCCATTTTCCTACAGCATCATAGAGGTTCGACGAGATGTTAGTTGCATTATCTTGTGAGTCTAAACTTAAAACCCGCTCTGCTGCACGAGCTTAGTAACGCTCTCCACAATCCAAGATTATTTCCATTAAATGGTTAACTGATCAAAAGTTCCTCTGGAGTATCCAAACAAAGTAACCATGCAAGGGTAGTGCTTAGGCCCAGGTGTGATACCGTTATCCTTCATTCTTCAACCAAGCATGGTTTGCAGGCTCACTGCATAGATAAAATGTTACTTGGGTGCAGTTTGGGATTGAGGTGCTTAAAAAAAAAGCTAGGATGAAAAAAAGCTGGTAGGGGTTTTGGTGTTTGGTAAACTTTCAAAAACAGCTTTCTTTCAAAGTTGGGGGTGAAAAGAAGCCCAAAACCTGAAGGAGTCCTGAGCAGCTTCCAAAAACAGCTTATTTTAGAAAACACGGGTGAATAGTGGACGTTTAATGAATTTTTCAATAACCCAAAATTGCCCTTCTTTCCCTGTCGCCTTCAGCTCTTGCATACCCGAACCCAGACCACTATCTCGTTCTCTCATTCTCTCGTTCCAAAAACCAGCGATCTCTCTCGTTCTCTCGTTCTCCAGGTTTCTCCAGGTTCCCTTTGGAAGCTGCTCTTGTAAAAATTTGTTATTTATTTGTTTGGATTTTACAATTTGGGGATGGGTGTCAGGAAAAACAACTGGGGATGGAGGGGTGGGAAGAGCAAAGGGATGAGGGTATGGGTGTCTGGAAAAACAACTGGGGATGGAGGGTATGTGCGCACGCCTCACTCAAAAAAAGCGAAATTAGAAAAAGAAAAAAAATAAAAAACAAAGAGAGAGAGACAGATAACTATTAAGAAATAAGAATCCCACGCAAATGCTGAGAGGAGAGGGAGAGGGAGCAAAATGGGAGGTTTGGCGAAAAGGGTAGCAGAGAAAGCGAATGGAATGGTTGCAAATCTGTGATTTTTTTAATTGTTGGTTGTTTTTTGTTGGTGAGATCTTAGGGTTTTGATTTGGTAGAGTGGGAGTGGGTGATTTTTGTGATTTGGGGAAGTGGGTAATGGTGGGTTTGTTGTTAGGGTGAGATTTGTGAGCTAGGATTTGGTAATCTGAGTGAGTTGGGGTGGGTTTGGGGGGTTTCTGGGATGGTGTGTTTGGGGGTGAGGTACCATTTGGATCTGAGACTTGTAAAAAGCAAGTGAGAGAAATGGAGGGAAAGGTTGGGAATTCAGTTTGTCTCTGGTTGATCTTGGTAGCTCATCCACTATGGATGACAATGGTGCTTGTTAATTGTTGAATTGGCTGCTGATTATATGTTTGTATTGACATTGAATTTGCATGTTGCTACTTCAATTGACTGGTTTGATCAATTCCCCACTGATACTTTTTTGTTGTTGTTGTATTGCCTCACCTGCCTTTGCAATTAAAAAGGTAAAACCATACTTTTACTTGTATATATGCATATTGATTTTCTCCTGAAAGTTGGAAAATTAATCATGTTCTCTTTATGATGGTATATATTTGTACGTAGTCGTATATAGTGTACCTGGGATCGCTTATATATATATTTGTACGTAGTCGTATTTGTAGTTGGGATCACATACAAATACAACTGGCAAAAGTGTAATCCTCACTATAAAAAATGGAGAGTTTCTGAATTGTCCTGCAAACTTGGTTTGGTAGTTGTCTAACAGATCACCATTATAGTGAGGATTACACTTTTGCCAAATGTGTCTATTATGGTCTGTGTGTGTTGTTGGTTTATTGCGAACAAATGTGTCTATCTTAAATGGTGATGGCCAAGCTTAGATTGCATCTTTTTCCTCAACCCCAGCACCCAATAAGTATATGTCACCGTTGTAGCTACTACAGTATATCTTAAATGGTGACTTGAATGTCTATCTGTATTTTGATCGTTCGTGCGTAAAATCCTTTTCGGTTTTCGAACCGAGGTGAGTCTGTTTTGGACCGAATTTAACATGATTACAAAGCTTTAGTATGTATTGTTAGCGAAATGTATGTTCTCTAATGTATGGGACTCGAGCATGCCGACTCAAGCTGATGTTTGTTTCATTGTCAAAATTATGCACGTCTTCGTAACTGAAGGATTTTTATTTCAAAGGTAGTGGCACTAGTTTTGTTATCATCGTTTGCGAATGTGTTAATTTCTTAACCGCCTTTGTGTTCATGGAATGACAGGAGGGAAAACCACTTGTTCTGAATGTGGTGAGAAAAGCCGAACAGCTGCTCGTTAATGACATGTAAGCTATATCATTGTCAGTAAATTGATTTTTCTTTTAATTTAAAAAGCTAACATTATTGAAGTTAAATGGCAGCAGGCCTTATAACGTGTTTATTCTTCATTCTGTTTTAATACTCTTTTCATTTAGTTAACATGCCTCTTAGAAGACCTCAGTTCTGCCCCCGCCGGAGCAATTGTACTTCTCCATGTATGTGCTCATAACCCCACCGGTGTTAATCCAATTCTTGAGCAGTAGGAGCAGATCAGACAGCTTGTGAGATCAAGAGAAATTACCTTTCTTCAACAATGCTTATCAGGTAGACCACGTGTAGAGTTCCAATTTCTCTACACTCTAGTTTCTTCTTTCTGTTTAACATCATGCTATTCCAACTTCTCATGATGAACTGTTTTCTTGTATTTGTAGGGTTTTGCTAGTGGAAGTTTGGATGGAGATGCACAGTTTGTTCGTAGGTTTGCTGCTGATGGTGTAGAGTGCCTTATTGCTCAAAGTTATGCAAAAAACATGGGTCTGTATGGCGAACGTGTTGGAGCCCTAAGCATTGTAAGACTCATTCCATAACTTTCAGTTGTGAGTTACCTTATTTTGATGCATCCTACTAAAATTTAATACGAAAAAACTCCATACTTGCCATAC
This sequence comes from Malus domestica, assembly GCF_042453785.1. Classification (NCBI taxonomy): domain Eukaryota; kingdom Viridiplantae; phylum Streptophyta; class Magnoliopsida; order Rosales; family Rosaceae; genus Malus; species Malus domestica. Next base: position 13,135,779 of record NC_091662.1, read on the forward strand.
ATCTTAAATGGTTCTTGATTATATTGGTTGTTGAAAATTCTACTTGAACATAGGTCTGCAAGAATGCTGATGTTGCAAGCAAGGTTGAGAGCCAACTGAAGCTTGTGATCAGGCCTATGTACTTGAACCCACCCATTCATGGTGCATCTATTGTAGCGACCATCCTCAAGGATAGGTACTCTTTGAATCTTGTTCATATATGTGCAAAATGACAATAATTGACTTGATGTATCATCAACTAGTTATTGAACTCCAACCCAGAAATAGTTTTTCCTTCCCTATTTGATTTCTAATGATCTTATCACTTAATTCTTCTGTGGTCAGGGATTTGTTCAATGAGTGGACAATTGAGTTGAAGGAAATGGTTGATCGTATCATCAGCATGCGTCTTCAACTTTTTGAATCCTTGCATGCCAAGGATTAGCATGGCGGGTCTGAGCTCAAGGACCGTCCCTCATCTTACGGAGGCAATACATGTAGCTGTTACTCGTGCTGCCTAGTCATATGTTTAGAAGGCAACATTTTCTTCTTGTGAGCCGACTCCAATGTTGGACTCTTCCCTTTCCACAGTTTTGTTGTAATAATTGTTTTACCTTATTAGATGAGGTTAAAGATTTCTCCGACTAAAGATAAAATGAAGAAAATCTAGAGAATTTTTTAGTTTTGTTTTCGACCTTCCCCATGTTACAATTATATGATGCACTCATGTCAAATTTTTTGTTCATTAGAAATATTCATGCCAAATTAAAAGTTTTTGGATCTTCAAATACATCTCTTTCGTATGCCATTGTTTCGTAATTTTTGGAACTTTTTGGGTTTCAATAGTACGGGAAGACGTAGTTTGAAAAATGAAATGTGAAGATTGAGCGGTTTTGAAAAATGAATGGTGAAGATTGGTTCTAATATTGTTTCTAAGAAATTAAACGGTGAAAATTGTTTGTAAAGTTGGACTGTTTTTGAAAATTGTTTGAATAACAACAAGTTTGATAAATGCATCTAATTAGACTACTTTCAAGTACATTAACAATATTGTACTAATGAATCCTAGCTATTCAGTCTAAAATATTTCAATTGAAGTAGTTTGTCATACTAATTAATATTTAAGATAAAGTTTATAAATATTTTTCTTCTAAAAATAAAGTATATTTAGTAATTCACTTTTATTTGTTAAGAAAACTAAATTATTAGAGTATTATACCTTTTTTTGTTATTTCACACAGTCACAGTTGTTTTACATAAAAGTTTACCAAACACTATCATACAACTTTTTTTTTCTAAAAGCACTTTTACAAAAAAGTTTACCAAACACTATGCTGCTTTATTTCACAGCCGCTTATTCTCACAGCACAGCCGCATATTCTCACAGCAGCTTTTTATCAAAGCACAGTAATACCAAACCAGCCCTTGGTCTGGTTTCAGACCATGTTTTTCTATCTCAGAAAATAACTTCAAGCACTCAAAACTCCTGGAACATTACATAAACGAACTTGTCCCCGTCAGCCATTCCCGAAATAATCCATGATCATCTCAGTCCAGAGAACAACATCCTTTTTTAAGATGGAGTGAAACACTTTTCGATGGTTTCGTCATTCTTCAAGTGCCCCAAACGCATAGAATTCGAAGCCACCAGTACATCTTCTTCATTAACCATCCCGCTTGCTAAAAAATGTCTTCGTTGATTCCAATTCCCTGCAGGTACATCCCAAGTAGAGCAGTCTGAGACTCTGAAGACAAAAATCACTCAAGAATCCAAATTTAACAACTTGGGGATTGAATCAAATAGCCAAATCCTCAACTGTATAAAATTCCTGCAGCAGGCTAGTGAAAGGACGGTGAGCGAGAGTCGACGGCGGTGTTGGTAAGGAGGAGAGCACGGAGTTGCCGCGCTTGTTTCAGTGAGGTTATGGAGATGCAGAGCGTTGCGAAGATAAAGGTCTCATACGATGGTGGCATAGAAATTAGTTAACGGCTTCAAGCCTCTAACCCGCCAAAAAATAATCGGTTCAGATTTTAAGTTGACTAAATTTAATATATCAAAACCCCCCATCCTCTTATTTTGAAAATTCAATAAATTGGAATAATACCAAAACGCAGTGTTTTCGGGTCATCTGCGCGACAGTGAATTATATCAATGTGTAATGGATGTCTCCATCCCCAATTTTCAAAACCCTAGTCAGCTCGATGTCTCCTCTCCTGCGCTGGATCGTCGCACTGTGTTTGCTTGCAATTTCAGTTCGACGACGCTGAATTGACCTGCCATTCTAGACGGCCAGTGTTTCTCGACAATCAAGAGGAGATTATGATTGAAAATTCTCAAACAATTCATCTAATAAGAGATGAATGTCTTAGAAGAGACAATATAAAGCCCCTGAAGAGGCAAGGATATCCAAAGTAATGAAATGATTATAAATATGCATGCGCATACACTTGAGAATTATGGGATCACGAATTGATGATTACCAATATTAATTTTAGTTTTACAGTAGTTACTAAATTCATCAAAGAGTTGTTTTGATATTGAGTCACGTTCTTTTGTTCGTTGACTAAAAAGAAAAATTATTGGCCAAAAATAGAGAAAGACAATTCTATTACAATTTATTAAGAACGTGAAAAAAAGGACCTATTGTACAAATCACCAAATGATGTTGAACCCAAAAGGTTACATATTAGCATTTGTAATACAGTGAACTACACTCAAATGATATGACACAATGTTCTTAGTTGAAACCTGAAACTGTGATATACTCCTGTAAACATGATTTCCTATTATGAAATTTGTTCATTTAAATGAAGAATTATATATTACACGAAGCCTTATGAAATGACTAAAGCATATCTCCATAAGTAGATCCCTCAAGTATACATGGAAGCAAGTTGCTCTGTATAAATTCCAAAGGAGAATGTGTCACGAAGTGTAGAAAATTCCTGAAGGATTCAAATTGCTTGAAGAAAGCCCTGAAAAGGTAAAGCATAAATTATGTACTCAATACCAATTAATGATATAAATTGCCTTAATGAGTACTTTCATTATGATATTGTTGCAACATGCTAATTTTTTTGCAAGAGTTAATAATATTAGAATGAGACTCCTGAAGAGTCTAGAAAGATTATAAAGTGTTGAAATGAATATTGTCTCGAGTTACAAATCGAACAATATGCCAACACAAGTGTTATCCATGATGTTTATGGTATTAAAGAACCATATGGGTTGAAGATCATGAGTTGAACACTCAAGTGGTTAATTAATACATAGACACTAAGAAAAATCATTCATTCTCATGAGGGAAATGATGAATTGATGTTTGGTCCAGAAGTATCATATCTTAGTGAAGTATGTACCTAACTGTATTTAGCACAATACATTGAATCAGGTGTTACACTTTCTGTGGATCATAATACCAACAAATGGGTATTGAAATGATATAAAGTTTATTTATTGATATCTCTAGAAAATTATAGACATGTGCTTGTTCTATTCCAAAGAACTCATTAATAGCCATGGTCTTAGTGGGCAAGCAAAATTTAAATACCTCTCTAGCCTGCATACAAATCGCTCTCAAATTGGATTTGTATTTACATATGGAAATAGATTGGCTCTGACACGATCAAGGAAGTAAGAATTCATTGTTTCATCTTCATATCTCTTATAAATACATATCTCTATGAAGCTAGTCATGAATGTATTTGACTAATACTTGCAACCCATTAAAATTTTGAGTGCCTGTGAACTACCTTCAGAAGCTGACACTCCAACTGTCATGCGTGGTCTCAGATTACATCAATTTAGTAATAAGCTAGAATAAAGAATTCGAAATTAGGGGGAGATACTCATCAGGGAGAGCATTCAAAACTGATCAAAATTCTAATAAGATAGTCAATCGAAGACTTGTGGCCATCCAAAAGGCAGTGTTGTAATTCATAAGCTATTTAACGTGGATGGCCACTCATCCTACAAAGTTTTGTCTACCACTAACTTTACCAATAAAACAAAGGAGCAAATGAAGGAAGATGAATAGATAGACAATAAACGGAAGAAAGAAAGAGGAAAGAAGAAAGAGAGAAAGAAAAGAAGAGAGAGGGAGATGAGGAAGAGAAAGAAGAGAGATACATAATAAAATACCAGTGAGCTGGGTTAGAGAGAAGAGATAAAATAGTGAGAGTTATCTTTGTACTCTTATTATTTCACATAATGAAAGAAAGTACTACTGCTGCCCTGAGGACGTAGGCACACTTGCCGAACCTCGTAAATATTGTGTCTTATTTACTTTATATTCCACTACATACATATCGTCGATTTTACAACATATATATATATATATTTTATGTCTCTCCACTTATTTTATGAAAAATACTAGATCGAACACTGGTTACTTTAAAAATTTCTCAAAGTTTTTATGTTTGAATCGGCACGGACACGTGGTCCAATCACCGTGACACTGAAATGTAAGTGCATCCTTTAGCCATCTTTATATGCAGTTGTAGAGTGGTAGTTTATACCCAACAGATGAAATGGCAGGATCCAGCGGAGAACAGAAGGCGCATTTTGTTCTAGTACACGGCGCAGGTCATGGCGCTTGGTTCTGGTACAAGATAAAACCGAAGCTCGAGTCCGGTGGTCACAGAGTCACGGCGCTTAACCTCGCAGCTTCGGGCACCAACATGAAGGCGATACAAGATGTTCACTCACTGACTGAGTACTCTGAGCCTTTGTTAGAGTTGATAGAATCGCTCGGTCCGGAAGAAAAGGTGATCCTCGTAGGACATAGTCTCGGAGGCTTGAACTTGTCCCTTGCCATGGAAAAGTTCCCACATAAAATTTCTGCTGCCGTTTTCTTGACTGCGCTTCTGCCCGACACAACTCACCAGCCCTCTTATATTATAGATCAGGTATCTGCATGTTCTTTAATCTATTAGAAATTTTAACAGCAAGCAAAGTTAATTTGAAAATTGTTTTGTTCTGTGTGAAAAGTTAATGGAAAAATTACCGGCAGACTCATGGTTGGACACTCGCTTTGAGAAATTTGGAAGCGCCGAGCAACCCTTGACATCGATATTATTAGGTCCCAAGTTCTTACAAGAGAGACTCTATCAACTCAGCCCAATCGAGGTATCTTGCTCTCACAAGCTCACAAAATGAACTGCAATTATATCATGAAAATCGATGTATTAGTATTTGTATTAAGCTTGTAGTCCATGTATTTATATATATTTCCTGAACTGATGTAACTACGTTGTGTGTGTTCAAAGGATCTGGAACTTGCCAAGAGTTTAGTAAGGAAGAGTTCATTATTTCGTGAAGAAATGGCTAAGATGAAGAAATTCTCGAATGAGGGATACGGGTCAGTTACACGAGTTTATGTGGTTTGTGACAAAGATTTGATAAAATCTGAGGAATTTCAACGATGGATGATTGCAAACAGCGGGGTTAAAAATGTGGTGGAGATTAAGGGTGCCGATCATATGCCAATGTTTTCGAAGCCTCAAGAACTATCCAATTCACTTATGGAGATTGCACAAAAGTTTGCTTGAAATATGTCAGCGAGCTACATTTTAGGCCAGTTGTTAGGAGAATAAATTTGGCCATCATGAGTGTAAACGTCGTGTTACTCCGTGAATTTGCTGGAAGTTTTAAACTTTGGCCTTTGTATTTGCAGTTTGCACCATGTTAATCCTCGTAATGTTTAAATGTATTTCAGTACTTTTTACTCCGACAGCAGGAAATTGTTTGTATCAATTCTAAAACTGAACAAAAGGAATAAGTGGTGTTGAATCCAAGTGGTGATCCTTCATGATTCTATAACTTATTATGTAGTATCAAATCGGTTCATCAAATTCATCGGTTTGTGATGTTACCACGCCTCCGTGAATGCAGTGCAGTGGTTCAGCTACCTCTTGCTCTGATTTAGTCCCGTTTAGTCCAGGATCCTTTTTCGACTTCATTACTCTAATCTTTCTCTTCATTTCGACAGCACTATCGCATTTTCCTGCAGCATCATAGAGGTTCGACAAGATGTTAGTTGCATTATCTTGTGAGTCTAAACTTAAAACCTGCTCTGATGCATGAGCTTAGTAACGCTCTCCGCAGTCCAAGATTATTTCCATTAAACTTCCTCTGCAGCATCCAAACAAACTAACCATGCAAGGGTAGTGCTTAGGCCCAGGCGTGATACCGTTATCCTTTGTTCTTCAACCAAAGCATGGTTGCAGGCTCACTGCATAGATAAGATGTTACTTGGTCTGGTTTCAGACCATGTTTTTCTATCTCAGAAAATAGCTTCAAGTACTCAAAACTCCTGGAACATTACATTAATGAACTTGTCCCCATCAGCCATTCTCGATAAAACCTATGATTATCTCAGTCCAGAGAACAACATCCTTTTATAAGATGGAGTGAAACACTTTCCGATGGTTTCGTCATTCTTCAAGTGCCCCAAACTCATAGAACTCGAAGCCACCAGTACATTATCTTCGTTAAGCATCCCGCTCGCTAAAAAATTTCTTCATTGATTCCAAATCCCTGAAGGTACATCCAAGTAGAGCAGTCGGAAGACAAAAATCACTTAAGAATCCAAATTTAACAACTTGGGGTTGAATAAAATAGCCAAACCCTCAACTGTATAAAATTCCAGCAGCAGGCTCGTGAAAGGACGGTGAGCGCGAGCCTACGGCGGTGGTGGTAAGGAGGAGAGCACGGAGTTGCCGCGCTTTTTTCGGTGAGGTTATGGAGATGCAGAGCGCTGAGAAGATAGAGGTCTCATACGACGGCGACACAGAAATTAGTTAACGGCTTCAAGCCTCTTACCCGCCAAAAAACGAGCGGTTCAGATTTTAAGTTGACTAAATTTAATATATCAAAACCGCCCATCCTCTTATTTTGGAAATTCAATAAATTGCAATAATACTAAAACGCGGCGTTTTTGTGTCATCTGCGCGACAGTGAATTACATCAATGTATAATGGATGTCTCCATCCCCAATTTTCAAAACCCTAGTCAGCCCGACGTCTCCTCTCCTGCGCTGGATCGTCGCACTGTGTTTGCTTGCGATTTCAGTTCGACGGCTCCGACTTGACCTGCCGTCCCGGACGGCTGGTGTTTCTCCGACAGTCAATCGTCAGTCCACCCCCTCGCTTTCTGTGTTCATTTCTCACTTCTCAGGTGGGTTTTCACTTTCATTGAGCTGAAATCTTATAACTTTAGTGCATTTGGGCAGATTGTGATCTTGGGTTTGCAGATTAAAGTTTAAAATTTCTTGAAGATTGAGAAGAGCGATTCATTTGGAGTTTTTGGAATCACAGAGTTAAGAATTAGGGATTTATGGATTGGTAGTCAATTGCTGAATGTGTGGCAGGATCCTTGCTCTTTCTTTAGGTCACTGGATCCCAAGGGATTAATCATAAATGTGGTTTTCTAGTTGTGTTTATGTATTTATTTTTAATGATCACGGATTATGGTAGAATTTCATTCTTTGTTTTTGTCTATTATCGTGTTCGGTTGAATTTTGAAAAGGGTTGAGTTATTGGGCATGAGTTCTAGACAGAAATTTCCGTGTTGTTTAATTGAATTTTTTTCCATAGAAATTGCTTTGCCTTAAACAATCAAAAGTTGAAAGTTCAATGCTGCCTAGTTTGCATCTGCATAATGCTCACTTGTTATATTGTTAATGTCCTATAGAAATTTCTTTTGAAATTATTGCTACAGGGTGGTTAGTTTTAGTGCTGTTTTTCCTTTCAATTTTTTTTTTTAGTAGCTTCAGTTTTGACGGTTAATATGTTGTAGGCATGTAACAGACCAAGTAATATTCGTTTAAGTGGCTCAATGATCATGGAGGCATGCAACTGTATTGAGCCACAATGGCCGGCAGATGAATTGCTGATGAAATATCAGTACATTTCGGATTTCTTTATTGCACTTGCTTATTTCTCCATCCCTCTGGAGTTGATCTACTTTGTCAAGAAATCTGCTGTGTTTCCATACAGATGGGTCCTCGTACAGTTTGGTGCTTTCATTGTACTGTGTGGGGCGACTCATCTTATCAACTTATGGACGTTCAACATGCATTCAAGAACTGTGGCCATAGTAATGACCACGGCTAAGGTTTTAACAGCGGTGGTGTCATGTGCAACTGCCCTTATGCTTGTACATATTATACCTGATTTATTGAGTGTTAAAACTAGAGAACTATTCTTGAAGAACAAGGCTGCAGAGCTTGATAGAGAAATGGGCCTTATTCGAACACAGGAGGAAACAGGTCGACATGTCAGGATGTTGACCCATGAAATTAGAAGCACTCTTGATAGACATACTATACTTAAAACTACACTTGTCGAGTTAGGTAGAACTCTGGCATTGGAAGAGTGTGCCTTGTGGATGCCAACGCGTACTGGGTTAGAGCTTCAACTATCCTATACACTCCGTCAACAGAATCCAGTAGGATATACTGTGCCCATTCATCTTCCTGTGGTCAATCAAGTATTTAGTAGCAACTGTGCAGTAAAAATATCACCTAATTCTCCAGTGGCACGACTGAGGCAACTTGCAGGAAAGCACATTCCTGGGGAAGTTGTTGCAGTTCGTGTGCCCCTTTTACATCTCTCTAACTTCCAAATTAATGACTGGCCAGAGCTCTCAACAAAACGCTATGCTTTGATGGTCTTGATGCTTCCCTCAGACAGTGCAAGGCAATGGCACGTTCACGAGTTAGAATTGGTTGAAGTAGTTGCTGATCAGGTAAAAAACCACAACCTGTATCTTTTTAAGTACAATCTTTATGAAAATGGTAATAAATCTATCCACATACAAATCCCTAAACGGAATTTTAAAATACAGTTTTTTTCTGTTGCTCTGCCTCTGATTCACATTTGAAGATGTTTAAGTACCTATGATGTCACATGAAAAAATGTTTGTTTATGGAAAGGTTCATTCTTTTCCCGATGTTTTATGTTCTATCTAACCTTTTACAATAACCCTTTGTTTAGTGTGAAGTTATATCAAATCTCAGGAACCTATTATATGAGTTGTATTTGATTGATCCTCGGAGTTGAAATGCATTTTTTTTTCTGAATGCTGTATTACTTGGCATATAGAAAGGGTAATTAAACAGAAAAACATCTTACAAAGGAGAGAATAAATAAAAGGGTAATTTCCACTTCCCTACCCTTAAGTTTCGCAAAAATTGCACATTACTACACTTACTTTTTTTTCGTCACACTTTGATATCTAAAGTTTGACTTTTCTGCCACCTTCATACTTTTGTTAATCTTTCTGTTAATTGATGATGGGGCATAGTAAAAACCGCACCAAATTTGCCACGTGGAGTGACAAATTGAATAAATATTAAAATTTGATCTGTTGATAAAAGTTAAAAAAGAAAAAAGAAAAAAAAAGAAAAAGAAAAGAAAACTCTCCCTTCTGTTCCCCTTCCTCTGTTCGATTCCTACCACAGCCAATGCCACTCCACCAGTGCACCCATACCTCCATTCTTCCCAATCTTCACATAACCCTTCTTCTTTCTGGATTTCTCTGTGTAAATTCCCCTTCTCACTAGATTGTTGCTGAAGAGCCCAATATTTTCTTCCCCCATTATCCCCAGAGGCTCAATTTTTTAGATCTGAATCTGGGTGGTTTTGACTGTTTGTTGCAGTTCTCAGTCCCAGGGATTGCCTCATAAACTCACTTATGCCAAGTTGTAATGAATTTCAGTTGGAACCAAGTGCAGACCAAACTTGCAGACCCGAATCAAGCCTCTAGGGTCATCATCATGCATAGCCTTACCTGGGATTTCCTTGGCCATTAAAGCAATCGCTGGTAAAACAGATGTAATGGGAGCTAAAAACTTCACAGATCTGACAAATAAAGGGTGTCGGGCATGTTTCTTGGGCCAGGTGACGTCGTGGGTCGTAACTTGGGTTAAATTGGATTCGTGGTCAGCCACCGTGCATTGTGAATCGGCTTGGCTTTGACACTTTTTGCAGATAACACAACCACCAGTCACAGATGGCCTTGACGGCACAAGGCGGGAGTACCTGAGAAAGTGGAGATGGAGGGCTTGGAGGAGAGAGAGAGGGAGGGAGGGATTTCAAAGAAATGGAGTGGGGCTGGAGTTGGAGTCATTTTTTCATATCTTTTTGTAACTAATTAATATTTAATTAATTTGAACTCCACTTAGCACATTTTTGGTAGGCCACAACTGCCTCATCATTAGTTAATGAATGAGTTAAAAGAATGACTAACAAAAGTATGAAAGTGGCAGAAAAATCAAACTTTAGGTATGAAAGTGAGATGAAAAAAAGAAGTGTAGTAAAGTGCGATTTTTGCAAAACCTAAGGGCACTAAAATAAAAAGAGCAGATTGCCTATCTAAAGATGTTCTTTACCTGTTTCTTGCTTTCTGTAATAATATACCATTGCTTATAAGTTATAATGTAAAGAAGCGTTCATTTATTTGTTCTTATTGTTGATTCGTTTAAACAGGTTGCAGTTGCTCTGTCACATGCTGCAATATTAGAAGAGTCAATGAGGGCAAGGGATCTCCTTATGGAGCAGAATATTGCGCTTGATCTGGCCAGAAGAGAAGCGGAAACTGCAATTCGTGCTCGCAATGATTTCTTGGCTGTTATGAACCATGAAATGAGAACTCCCATGCATGCAATTATTGCTCTTTCTTCTTTGCTGCAGGAAACTGAGCTGACACCTGAACAGCGCCTCATGGTTGAAACGATATTAAAGAGCAGCAACCTATTGGCTACCCTTATAAATGATGTTTTGGATCTTTCAAGGCTCGAAGATGGCAGCCTTCAACTTGACATAGCAACTTTTAACCTCCATTCCATATTCAGAGAGGTATGGTTATGTGTTCCGGCCACTTAAAGAATTATTTTGGATTTCGTTGGAGCATGGTTTCCATTGATTCTGTAGCAGTTTGTATCAATAAGAGAGTTTTGTTTTTTTTTTTTTTTTTTTTTTCCGTTGCAGGTTCATAATTTAATTAAGCCTGTTGCATCTGTCAAAAAGTTGTCGGTTGCTTTGAATATAGCTACAGATTTGCCAGTGTATGCCATAGGTGATGAAAAGCGTCTTATGCAAATTATTCTAAATGTTGTTGGGAATGCTGTGAAGTTCTCAAAAGAAGGGAGCATCTCAATCACAGCTTATGTTGCAAAATCAGAATCTTTACGAGATTTCCGGGCTCCTGATTTCTTTCCAGTACAGAGTGATAATCACTTTTATCTGCGTGTACAGGTTTGTTTCTTCAAATACTTGATTGAATCTGTCTTTCTTTTGGAAGAACATTCTGTTCATTTGAAGTTAGTATACTGTTTTACATACTCTTTTTCTGGCGTAGGTCAAAGATTCAGGATTGGGAATCAATCCTCAGGATATCCCAAATCTATTTACCAAATTCGCTCAAACTCAGACTTCTGCTTCTCAAAATTCTGGTGGTAGTGGGCTTGGCCTTGCAATTTGTAAGAGGTACTTATTTTTGTGTTTTGCCATATTCTGCTTGATTTAGTTCTGAAAGTCCGACTAGACGACAATAGATAAAGGGTGAATTATAATTATGGTCTTTGTAGTTTATAAAGTTTTATTCTGATCGTCAATTCACTACATCCAAATCCCTAAATCTCTAGTGTAGTTATATGTAATAGCATGGTGGACTATCACTGAGCTCTAAAGTTTTAAACATGCACACAAAATTACCATTATAATCTCGCATGTGTGTTGCATGTGCAGATTCTGTCCTCGTAATCATTAGAATATCTGATACGTATTTTATTGCTAGCACTAACAAAACCGTATTGCAAAAATGAAACTATTGGGACCATAGTGAAAAGTGACAAACTACAGGGACTGAATTTGTTGTCTTCCCGAAAAGAAAGAAAAAGAAAAGTGTGCATTGAGGTTGTATAAGTATTACACCTTTTTTTAGCATTCAAGTTTTGTGAAGGTTTGAATCAATATTACTAGGAGATATATTTATATGCAACTGTAATGCAATTTTGTTTTGTATGATGTGATCAGATTTGTAAATCTTATGGAAGGGCATATTTGGATTGAAAGTGAAGGTCTTGGCAAGGGATGCACAGCCACTTTCATTGTGAAACTCGGATTTCCAGAGCGTTCAAATGAGTTTAAGCAGCCTTTTGCACCCAAGCTGCAAGCAAATCATGTTCAAACAAACTTTCCAGGGTTGAAAGTCCTTGTTATGGATGATAATGGGTCAGTAACTAGCCAGCTTTCTTACTCGTAATTTTTTGATGCGTTGTTCCCTCCAGCAATATTTAGTTTTTAAAATAGGCTAATGTTGTCATTTGTGTTGTCTGTTTTTACCCGTTCTTTTAATCGTTCAGGGTCAGCAGGTCAGTGACAAAGGGACTTCTTGTGCACCTAGGATGTGATGTAACAACTGTGAGCTCAATTCATGAGTTCTTGCATGTTATTTCGCAAGAGCACAAGGTGGTGTTCGTGGATGTGTGCATGCCAGGTATAGATGGCTATGAAGTTGCTGTTCGTATACATGAAAAGTTCACAAAACGTCATGAACGGCCTGTATTAGTAGCACTTACCGGAAGCATAGACAAGATGACAAAGGAGAACTGCATGAGGGTTGGTATGGACGGAGTCATACTAAAACCGGTTTCAGTTGATAAAATGAGGAGCGTTTTATCAGAACTGTTAGAGCATCGAGTCCTATTCGAGGCCATGTAAAGACAGGAACATTACTTTAGCAGAGGAAAGATTTCAAGGGAAAATGGAAAATTGAAAGCTTCCTCTAGCAATTGTGGTATCGCATACGCAGAACGAGGCGTTGTTGCACACAATAAAGCCAGAGCAATGGGGGATGATGGCGCTGGCCTGTGAAGAGCAGTCTCGGTGTACCCTTGTGCAATTGTCACAAGAGAAACAAAATTAACAATAACTGGTTTGTGTAAACTGCCAACACTAATCTTTCTCTATATATCGAAATACAGTTTCCAAATTATGCATAGTTTGTGTGTTGCTTAAATTTGGATTCTATTTCTACTTGTACTATGGTCTACTGGTATTTCCTTGTACTTGTAAGTGAACCACTTATCAATGTAAAATGCCAAAAATCATACAACTCATGCTTCAAAGCTGTTGGACGCACCTGATTTCTTCCTGGCTCATTGTCTTCTCCAACAATGGATGATAGACCGAATGAAGAAAAAGGGAACTGGACTGCGATGACTTCCTTGACGCCAAACGGTTCCCTATTGTCGTCGATTTCATCACGGATTTCATAACCCCATTTCCTTCTCCTTTCATGGTATTGGACTCTAGGCGTCTCAATTTCGTGAAGATTACATTATTTTGTGGGACTCCTTCTAAGAGTTCAACAATGCATCAATTGTGCATCCGCTTCAAATGAAGACACAATAAAATTTACTTTGTCAACGGCTAAGCATTTCGAAAAATAAAATAAAATTACATACATGTAAAATAATTGGTCTATATTTTGTAAATTCACTACTTTACCAGTATGTTAAATTATTTACCTGCATTTGACTAAGGATTGCCTAGTTTTACATGTACAATATTAATGCATCAACATTTGTACGTGAACTTACCTATATTTGCATGTACAATAATTTACATATCGGAAAAAATATAGGTAAATTAATTTTCACAAAAAAATATAGGCAGCAACGACATACTAAAAATTAGATGTTGAAAAGAAAAAACATATTAGAAATTAGATCAATAAAAAGGAAAAAACTGAAAATCCCATCCCCACCGGTTAATATACTTGCACATGCCAATTCAATAGAATTTTACAATAAATTCCACTAAATATGTGTGTTGGATTTCTAAATTCATTAGGAGTGTGATTATGTAAATCTTAGTAAATTATGTGTAGGATCCTATGAGATCTTTTCAATAATTTTCTAGTTGTAATTGTTTTACTTGAAGAGCAATGACTCTCTCTCTCTCTGCACTATAAATAAATGCAAAATGGGATGATAAATCATCACCACAATCTTAGTAAACTACTTTTTGACATTTTATTTGGAGACGCTCTTGACCATCCACAAATGAAAAATTTGTGAAGTCAACTATAATTAATAAATTTGCGTATGTAAAGCCTAGTCATTGGGCTTTATCCAAATAAAAGATGTTAGGATTTATACAATAATAAATAAATAGAGAAATGCTAAGGAGACTCTTAAAAGTATGACTTTCTATAGACTTTCCATGAAGTTTTCATCACCTCATGTTTTTGGTATAATTCCTGCACCAACATATAAAAAATTGGGCCAAAAAACATAAGATGATGAAAAATTCCACTTTTAAGGGGGTTTAATATCTCGCCAATAAATATCAAGAGCTAAAGTCATATTTCTTATTCAAGTAAGAAGCAAATCATTGACAAATTAATGTAAAGAAATCTTTTCAAGATATGTTATGTCATATATCTTTTAAAGTCCATGTCCATATTGGATCCACTTGTGAGCTTCCCAGATTGGAAATTTAATTTGGGTTGTGGCTTATGTATTTGCTTAAACGTGAAGTGTTGTCTAAGAACGACGTGCGGCGCATTGCACAATTAAATACTCCAAAATCCATTGTATTTGTTTTTTTTTTTTTTTTTTTTTTTAACAAACGATATTTTTTATACTAAGAGCATCCTCTGTAAATGGCTCTATTTGGGACTAGAAAAGTGATAGATATAGTCCATTTTGGAGCTCTCAGAAGAATATTCACAAACACCTGATATGCATAAATCAAGATCCGAAGAACCACACAGAAACATGGATCAAGAACCCTAGAAATGAAGAAGAATTCGTCAAGAGAAGATCAGAGAATGAGGGCAGAAGTAGAAGATTCAAGATTGATGAACCGTCAAGTTGTTAAGCCTTTCCGTCGATTGATACCATGTAAACATAGATGAAGGTATCTTGCGGAGAAAGATATTCAAGCAAGAAAAAGAAAGAGAGATTGAGAGAAAGAGGTTTAGACAAAGAAAGTGGATCTTTTTACTAATGATTTCAGAATGATTACAAGGTAGTTATCTACAAGGATATATATCCAAACTACATTGCTTACAAACTAAGCTAACTTTTAGCTCACAGATTAATAACAATTGTCTAACTAACCATAGGATTAAAGGATGAATACTGTTAACATTCCCCTCAATCACATGATTGGATTTTCCAAGCCTGGGATTGAAACTGTAAATTCACTACTTTACCGGTATGCTAAATTATTTACCTGCATTTGACTAAGGATTGCCTAGTTTTACATGTACAATATTAATGCATCAACATTTGTACGTGAACTTACCTATATTTGCATGTACAATAATTTACATATCGGAAAAAATATAGGTAATGTTGTAGGCATAATTTACTGAACAATTATGGAGGTCATAGCGAGAGGGAGAGAGTGCGGCATAGAGAAGAAGAAGAAGAAGAGAGATGTGTAATTGTGAGTGTCTGTTATTCCACCCCATTGTGCCTTTATTTATAGTAGTAGGGAAGGTTAATTCCTTACCCTTTAGGATCACAACATTTAATAGGTAATCTACTCCTAATAGGAATATAAGAGATATTCAAAGATATACTAGGATTTACACAATCACATTCCTAATCTAATAGGACTGCAACACTCCCCCTTGAGTGTGTAAATACTCAAGTAAATGGCGCATCAGATCTTCAGCGATGAAGTAAGTACAATTGATGAAGTCGTCAGCACAATGAGCGAATGCGAGTCTCAAACCAAATGAAGAATGCATAAAAAGTAAAACTCACAAAACCTCGCTATGGTAAAACCCAAGGTGGGGAAAAACCCATAGTCTAAGGAGAAACGTGAGAAGTTGCATTAAGTAAAACTATACGTCTTTTAGATGTAAGTAGAAGAGCTCACAAGGGTATGATCAGCCCAGGATGGGTGCCTCGTTAAAACCTAGTTAGGGAGCAAAAATCTAGTAGGAAAAATGCTCCTAATCGTAGGGAAAAACAGTACATTAAGATTAAGTGAGTATACTTCTAGATACTCTCCCTGAGTTTGACATAACTTCCAAATGAGAACTACAAGCATTGCATATGAATAGTTAGGCATACCAATTCCTCGGACAAGCTTCTGGAAGGTTGACTTCGGCAGTGACATCGTGTAGAGGTCGTCAAGGTTGTCTGGGATCGGCTTGCATGACTTCAATCTCTTGATGCTTTGTTGATGTGATGTAGATGCAATATGTCTTGATGTTGACTTTGTTGATGTATCATGTCTTGGTCGGATGGATACATGCGGCATAGTCTTTATGGATCGTTGTTAGGACTCAATGATGGATGAAAATACAACATACTTCGAATATGCTCAACAAGAACTTCTAACCATGTCTCACTTGTGGCGTAGTGAAGTGAGGTGAGTCTTAGAACGATTCAAAGATTTCGTAACTAAAGTCGTATCGTGGACCTCCAAGATATTGCGATATCCCTAAAGGTAAAGACATAACTATTCGGGGATTTTGCCTTGTGCAAGTTTGATAAGTAACCTGCGTCAGCATAATAACAAGGCAAGCATCATTCCAAGGATCAGGGGGATTAGATCCGCTCGAGATGCATTAGGATTTACCCATGTAGTACCTTTAGGGTACGTCTTTAATACCAATTCAGTGATGCTTGTAGGCGCGGTGCTGCATCTTTACCAAGGTCAACAACGAAGGAGATGTCATGTCTAAATACAATGAGCTAAGTAAAACGAAGCGCAAAGTTGAGCTTAGATATGGAATTTCATATTCCATAACCTCTTCAAGAGTCTCATTTGCATATAACATATGGACGATCATAGGTATACTTAAAGGTAACACATTCAGGGTGTAGTTCAACTGGTAGACCAGAATACTGTCAGAACAACGCTTGAACTTCAGGTCAATTCATAAACGAGTTTTCCCAAGATCCTTCATCTCAAATTCCATCTTCAGATGCGAGGTAGTTTTCTCAAGCTCTTCCGGAGTCTTAATGAGATTTGTGTCAACAACATAAACTGGAACTCTAGCAATTTGGAATAAGACTTCATAGTTTAACACGCAAGGGCATAATTCATATCCCTGACTGATCAAATAATCACGTAGACGAGTATACCACATCCGTTAGATTGTAAATGAACGCCTCAAACAAGTTAAGAGGGTGTTCTGTGGTTTTGGAACTATTTGAAACAGTCCATGTAATTCTTCGAGAACTTACATATAAATCTCCGTATCTATATCCCCATGGAGAAAACACTAACCATATTTCATAATGATGCTATCAATCACAAGTCGTTTGAGGGAAACCTTGCGTCGTAAGGTGTGCATCATATTGCATTATTTCATTCATCTCATAACGCTTCTTTTCCCACTTGTAACATAATAGAGTTACCTTGGGCAGTGTAGGAACGATAGGTCCAATACATACTTTGGTAAGGAATTTGACCTGGATTGTAATTTCGGTTGTCCAATCAGTTCCACGTTGTCACTTAATCAACGGAACACGGTTCGATATCGGCACTTTTCATTTATGTCGGTAGCTACCATATAAGTGAAAACATCATCGATGATAATCTCATTTCAATTCCATTTAGCTCATCCAAACTAGTATACTAGACTAAGAACTTTCAGTCTCGGGAGAAATCCGGATTAATCTCATGAGATGGAAATGATTTGAGACAACGATCGAGTTTAGATTCATTGTTGTGCCATATTTTCCTCTTCCAGGGACGCGAATCCTACGAACCGAATGATTTGTCATGCTCCAAGCCAAGACAGATTGATTAGCTATCCGTCGATGTATCAGACCGTCCAACAGAGGCGTCCAAACCGTCCAACAGGGGCGGTACACCCTTCAGGGATGTTGACTTAACGTTTGTTCAGTACATCTATCCTTGTAGGCATGTTTGCAGTTGGTATATGATCTTGTCACTTTAGCTAGATCAGAGGAATGCGTCTGGGGCAACATTCTGAACGCTAGAATTCATCGCACTTACTTATCATACATATGCGGTACGGGGATCGAGATGAGACATAGTGGATAACGTCCATGCAAATTCACACCATTCTACATGAACATTGACGTTCTTATCTCCCCCTAACGACGGGAATACTGTCTCATTAAAGTGACAACCCACAAATGAGCGGTAAAGAGATAGCATGCAAAGAGAGCTAGTGTGAAGGAGAATCATGATCGACAAAAGATACACATCCTTTTTTTAGGACCCATATTGGTATGTTGCGACGGCGCAACTTGGAACATGGAATGCACACCCAAATGCGTAAATACGAAAATCGTTAGGTTCGTACCTAGTAACCAACTGTAACGTCTTATAGGTTGGGTGGTAATGGGCCTCAAGGCGAACCAACATAACTACGTACAAGATTGCATAACCCTAGGCAGAAACCGAAAACTTGGTACGTTTACCAAAATTCGGGCGATCATTTAAATTGCGCTTTATGATCACTAGGCGAGGCTCTTTGGGGTGAACATGGGATTTCAATGTTCAATTATAAACCCAAAATACATGCAATACTTTATCAAAAAACGTTGATATAAACTCTCCGGCATTATCCAGTCTCCCGGACCTTAAGGGATAAGTAGGGTGGTGCACCCTTAATCGGTCAGGAGGTTTAGTAACAATGTGTGTAGACAAACATGTGACCAGTTTGTCGATTCATCAACCAAAACCATAAGTATTTATATGGTCCGCATTTTGGTTGGATTAGTCCACATATATTCCTTTAAATCCACTGTGAAAAATGAGTCGTTTTGTATCTTTGCTAGGGATGATTTAGAAATCAAATTTCCCAAAACGAGCGGGTTTTGGCACAAGATCCTTACTTCGGGTAAGGAGATGCGTCGTAGCACCATTGTTCAACCTAAAAGTCCCAAAAGGTCGTGCCAAAGCAAGTAAACTGCTCAATCACCACGCTTCAGGCCAGCCACATGTGGTGTATTCCTAGTTAGGAGACAACCCATTGGCCCCAAATCAAAGCTTCAGGCTTATTTTTTGAGGTGGTGCAAAGATATTCCACTTTATTTTCTTCAGTGGTTCATTTATGATCATTGTCACCTCGAATAACCTTAAAAACTCAACGTCATGGAGAATTTAAGGTCCCTTAAATGGTGATTCAATACCATTCATACAACAAGGAGAGTGCCAATGTTCTTAATCATGTTGGATAGACCTGAAGTCGTTGTTAGAGATGTGATTTAGGTGTAAAGTTAGTGTGCGTAGTACGCATTCATCCAGACAACTAACTTTCTCACATTCCTACCTAATCACGTGTTTAAGATTATCCATAAGTAAAACATACACCATACGTGAATCCAAGAACATGGAAAAATATTCACAAAGTAAATGGTTTACTAAGGGGATTCGGCCAACAAGGCCATCCATGTCAAAATTCTGCTCTTCCAACTCTGTTTGGTGGAGTAAAATCAGTCTCACATATTTACTACTTGAATGGTACTCCTCAACAACATTGGTAGGGGCACAAACAGATGCATAACCAATAATCTATTCTATCGATACGAAAGTAGATTTTGCAGGGTTGAGGTTTCGAAAGATTATCCCTTATTCTTGAAGTTTTAGGTCGTAGGTACCAAGGATCATGTTTCGGGCATGATGCCACACCTTGGCAGACCCTGATTCTACCATATGTTGTAAAAACAAACTCGAAATTGGATTGTGAGAGAATATGTCATTCGATGTATCCCTACTAAAGAAGTGCATTACCATTCGGTTGGCTTTGACCGAACTGGGTCGAGCTATTTGGTATACTCCAGCCGAACTGGGTCCATACCTTTCTCTCACATTTGTGGTAGTAATCAGATCCGAGAATTTGGTAAACTTCCGCTATTTACACTGCTGATTCAGGGGAGAGTTAGAAACAAGGAAGGACAGAAAAATATTCTCCAGTCAAAATTAGATCGGATTTATAAACTTCAGAATTGTACTCATTCATGGATGTAATCATGATGTGCTTTAGGCAATATCTTTCATGATTAGACAATCCGTAGAAGCAAGCCAAAGAGCCATGGAATCCTCAATCGGGAGGTATTTCCATTTGTAATGCTTTAAGCATAAGTCTTCGAATGAAGATCATGGCGGAGGCTTATTCAGCTCTTCCATGCCATTGTTGCCTTAAATGATTTCTCAGCTTCTTGATAGTCAAGTGAAGATTCACGTCTTGTACCCCACATAAAGTGGTTTCTATTAGAAAAGTCCAAATCAGGAAAATCGTACTTGTGACGGTTCATCAATCCACTGAATTGGAGGGAACAAGATTGTTAGTGGTGCTATGGGAATGAATCATCCATAAGCATCAAAGTTAGAACATTCAAGTTCTAAGACATGGTTTTCATGAAAAACGTCGGGTTTTCATGGGTGTATTGTTTTATGAAAACTTTGGGTTTCAAAGACACTAAATTTGACACTACAGATTCAATTTAGTTTATGAACGTTTGGTTCATAAAAGAAAGGTTCCTGTAAGAACATAGAACGCAATATACATCTAAGTGTAGTGGATTTGAGGTTCTTCGGGAACTCAAGTGTGAGAGCTTCGGGACTACGAAAGTAAGTCAACAGTTTAAAGAAAAGAAATAAATTATTGAATCGTTAATGTCCAAAAGTTATCTTCAGGTCAATAATTTTGGATTCATTATCAGATTAATGACTGTTGGTCACTTTTAATTAATTCAATAGATCGGGACCATTCGAGGTCGATTGTAGAAGCAAAATAATGACTTCGGATCATATTCACTTTAGATGGTTTCAAGCCAAATAATTAATAAACTTAAGCCTAAATAAGGCTTAGCCGTGGGTGTGGGCAAAAAGCAGAATGGGCCAAAAAAAAAAGATTTTGGTCGTGAGATTCATGGCAGCCCAATAGAGATCTGATGGTTGTTGTCCAAAAAGAAGGGCATGCATCAAAGCTGCAGATTTGGGCTCGGGTTATGGCTGTAAGGAGCAGCCCAATATGCATGCAGGCTGCAGACATGCAGCAAAAATGGGCCGAGAGAAAGAAAAAAAAAAGCATTACAAGCAGCAGACTTGCTGTTGCAAAGCGGGCCAAATCGAGTTGGGATATGCCCAGCCGACTGGGCTGGCTGTGGTACACACGGGCTGGGGTAATAAGAAGCCCAGTAGGCCAAAGGCTTGTTGCGTGTGGGTTGAGGCAAAGCGGGAGCCCAGCAAACGGCTTCAAGCTATGCTTAGCTTGGACTCGGGGGTGGACCAAGGGCTGCAGGCCCTTGAGTCAGTCAACCCATATTTTTTTTCTTTTTCTTTTTTTTTTTCTTTTTGACATTGTTAGGGGTTAGGAAAACCCTAGAATTGCTTCTAATTTATTTTGATTCTTCGACTCACAAATTCCACATAGCAATTTAATTGCGTAATGCATGAAACAAATATATATATTGACAAATATATAAACATATACAATATATATATATATATATATATATATATATATATATCGGAAGGAAAATATAAGCATAGGGGTTTATGCATTATGGGGAATGTTTTCATGCTTCAAGGTCGTTTCAAATATCTTACTTTATTTTAAGCGTACCTAATTGGCAGAAAACAACAAAAGCCTTTGAATTTGTAAAAGATCATTCTCGGAAAGCCGGAATTGCGTCTCCAAAGGGTTGTATCACGTTCAACATAGAAAAATTAAATTGAATCAATAGCATGTAGATCAATTCAAAATAATAAATTAATCATAAAAAAGAATGATTAAAACGTAGTACTCCCCTGATTGAAGATCAAACTCTCTTTAGCGCAGCGTTAAGAGCGTGCTGATAACGTGTTGTAAGCATAATTTACTGAACAATTATGGAGGCTATAGTGAGAGGGAGAGAGTGCGGCATAGAGAAGAAGAGAGATGTGTAATTGTGGGTGTCTATTATTCCACCCCATTGTGTCTTTATTTATAGTAGTAAGGAAGGTTAATTCCTTACCCTTTAGGATAACAACATTTAATAGGTAATCTACTCCTAATAGGAATATAAGAGGTATTTCAAGATATACTAAGATTTACACAATCACATTCCTAATCTAATAGGACTGTAACAGGTAAATTAATTTTCACAAAAAAATATAGGCAGCAACGACATTAAAAATTAGATGTAAAAGAAAAAACATATTAGAAATTAGATCAATAAAAAGGAAAAAACTGAAAATCCCATCCCCACCGGTTAATATACTTGCACATGCCAATTCAATAGAATTTTACAATAAATTCCACTAAATATGTGTGTTGGATTTCTAAATTCATTAGGAGTATGATTATGTAAATCTTAGTAAATTATGTGTAGGATCCTATGAGATCTTTTCAATAATTTTCTAGTTGTAATTGTTTTACTTGAAGAGCAATGATTCTCTCTCTCTCTCTCTCTCTCTCTCTCTCTCTCTCTCTCTCTCTCTCTCTCTCTCTCTCTCTCTCTCTCTCTCTCTCTCTCTCTCTCTCTCTCTCAGCACTATAAATAAATGCAAAATGGGCTGATAAATCATCGCCACAAAATTCCTCAAGCCCTTTTCTCCCTTCTATTCTCTCTAGCCAATTTCCCTCAGTAAAATAGGCCTACATTAGTTTGAACATAATGAAGGGGCACTTTATGATGAAAATAAAGAAAAGAAAAATAGTTTAGTTTTGAGTGCTAGTAGAATATAGGTAATATGAGGAGGAGAAGTGAGAAGGTGACCAAGAGGATTGTTAGCCTTCCATTTAATTAAATATATCAAAAATGTAATTAAAGGTATTTTAGAGCATCTCCAACAGAGATGTCAAACTTTAAATATCAAAATGATATTTGGTGGTGAGGCTAAACCCACCCGCTTCCCCTTAGTATAAATAATATCGTTTGTTAAAAAAAAAGAAAAAGATATTTGGTTGCTTATGTGGCAACTTGACAATTCGTACAATTTTTTGCTCCACTCGATAAGTTAAATAATAATGTCATTTTATAATATTTTTTTTTCATCTCTTTCTGGAGTCCAATATTGAGACAACCAATCAAATACTTGAAAATACAATAACACTTTATTTTATATTGCATCAATTATCAAAAAATTATTAAATAAATTTAACAGCTACTGTCAAATTTGACAACATAAGGCTTTGCCTTCAATTGATTCAGTAGTAACGTAAGAAAATGTAGGCACGGTTGGAGAATGTTTGTTGCCATTTTTTACTATTGTATGTCTATATGACATTTTTTTACATTACATTTGGAGACACTCTTGACCGTCCACAAATCAAAAATTTGTGTAGTCAACTATAATTAATAAATTTGCGTATGTAAAGCCTAGTCATTGGGCTTTATCCAAATAAAAGAAGTATGTTAGGATTTATACAATAATAAATAAATAGAGAAATGTTAAGGAGACTCTCTTAAAAGTAATACTTTCTATGGACTTTCCATGAAGTCTTCATCACCTCATGTTTTTGGTACAATTCTTGCACCAACATATAAAACATTGGGCCAAAAAACATAAGGTGGTGAAAAGTTCCACTTTTAAGGGAGTCTACTATCTCACCAATAAATATCAAGAGCTGAAGTCATATTTCTTATTTAAGTAAGAAGCAAATCATTGACAAATGTAAAGAAATCTTTTCAAGATATGTTATGTCATATATCTTTTAAAGTCCATGTCCATATTGGATCCACTTGTGAACTTCCCAGATTGGAAATTTAATTTGGGTTGTGGCTTATGTATTTGCTTAAACATGAAGTGTTGTCTAAGAATGACGTGCGGCGCATTGCACAATTAAATGGTCCATAATCCATTGTGTTTGTTTGTTTGTTTGTTTTTTTTAACAAACAATATTTTTTATGCTAAGAGCATCTGTAGACATCGAAATTTCGTAAATAAATGCTGACCGATAAATCAAAGTGTCAACGCTCATGTATTACATAAATTTTACACGTAGCGCGTGACTCAACGAAAATTGAAATGAGTTGGAAGAGTCATCAAATAAGACACGTGTCAACACCTGGCAGAAACGACTTATTTCATCTGGGATATTATATTCAAAATTAGGCCTTGGAAAATTCTATAAATACAAGCCCATTTCATTCATTTGAGGGACCAAAAAAATCATTAGGCAAAAACTCTTGAAGCTCTGAAGCTCTGAAACTCCGAAGCTCTCAAGCATCCAGGTTCCCGAAGAATCAAGAAAGCGTTCTTCGTTCATCGTTCTTCCAAGATCAAGCCCGACGGCCCTTGGATCAACAATCATCCACCTTCAAGCCCAAGCCTCAACGGCCTCTTGAAGAAAGCGTTCATCGTTCATCAACTGTTCATCCTCAAGGATCAAGCCCCAACGGCCCCTTTGGATCGACAACATCAACAAATCCGCTCATTCGCTGTTCATCAAGCCCAAGCCCCGACGGCCCTTGAAGAAAGCGTTCATCGTTCATCACTGTTCTTCGAGATCAAGCCCAAAAGCCCTCGAAGATCCATTCAAGCCCAAAAGCTCTCGAAGATCCGTTCGTCACTGTTCTTCGAGTTCAAGCCCAAAAGCCCTCGGAAATCCGTTCATCACTGTTCTTCAAGATCAAGCCCAAAAGCCCTTGAAGATCCGTCAATCACCATTCTTCAAGATCAAGCTCAAAAGCCCTCGAAGATCCGTTCATCCTCGTTCATCCAAGATCAAGCCTCGACGGCCCTTGGATCAATCGCACATCCCACAAATCAACACCTTACGGAGATCGAATCAGAGGATCAAATTAAAGAGAGATTGTAACCCAAAATCATCAAACACTAAATATTTGTTTGTGCGCGTTGTTCTTGTCTCTTTCGTTTCAGGAATTTTCCGTGTTCACAAATTGGCACGCCCAGTGGGACAATCTCTGCCTCTCATCTCTTTCTCCGTTCAAGAAATTCAAGCACACTTCCAAAATTAATGGCATCAAGGAAGGCTCAAACTGTTCCCGCAACCGGTGCAAAGAACAAAAGCATCCTCGTCGCAACTGGTGTCACTTTGGGCATCACGACTCGAAGCATGGCAAGAGCTACTTCTGCCGCCTCTTTCACCTCTGCATCAACTCTGCCAAGGGAACAAAAGCACCCAAGGCACGAGCCTTTGATCACCTTAGCCTCACTAAAGGCACCAAGGGGGGAAAGCCCAAGGAAACACTCCGAATCCATGCTCTCCGATGCCGATTCAAGCGACAGTTCAGCCATGCAAGTCATGACCATTGTAGCAACTTCAATCGATGAGCAGCTGGCTCAAATGAATGAAGCAATCGCAAGGCTAACCCGAACTGTGGAAGAAAAAGACTTGCAAATTGCAGCACTAGTCAACCGACTGGAGGCGCAGGACGGCGATAAACCCGACCCAGAAGATGATCCACTAAAGGGAGGAGCTGGCGGAGACGAAGAACCCCCGGTGAAGAAAATCGATGGGAAGCCGGAGCCAGACCAAACAGCGGCACTCATGGGATCTCTTTCTATCCAGCAGCTGCAGGAGATGATCACCAACACCATCAAGGCACAGTACGAAGGGAGCTCACATACCTCATTGTTCTACTCGAAGCCCTATTCCAAGAAGATTGATGCCCTAAAAATGCCGAGGGGATATCAACCACCAAAGTTCATGCAATTTGATGGAAAGGGAAACCCGAAACAGCACGTTGCCCACTTCGTTGAAACTTGCAACAACGCAGGAACCGAAGGGGATTACCTCGCCAAGCAGTTTGTGCGCTCGCTGAAAGGAAACGCCTTTGAGTGGTACACAGACCTAGAGCCTGAGTCCATCAACAGCTGGGAGCAGTTAGAGCGGGAATTCCTCAACCGCTTCTATAGTACCCGCCGCACTGTGAGCATGCTAGAACTAACGAGCACAAAGCAGTGGAAGGACGAGCCAGTCATTGACTACATCAACAGATGGCGCACTCTAAGCCTCGACTGTAAAGACAGGCTCTCGGAAACCTCTTCAATCGAGATGTGCATCCAAGGCATGCAATGGGGTTTGCAATACATCCTTCAAGGCATTAAACCGCGGACCTTCGAGGAATTGGCCACTCGCGCCCATGACATGGAGTTGAGCATCGCCCATCATGGGAAGAAAGAACCGATCGCCGACTACAAGAACGACAAAGTTCTTGGGACAAAGGTGGAAAAGGTTACATGGAAACCCACCAAGGAAGCGATGACGGTCAACACAGCTCCCGTCAAAATCTCCACACGAGGCAAGGCGATTCAAGCCGAAGGCTTTCGTGATCAAGAGATGCGTAGACGCACTTTGAAGGAGCTTGAGGAGAAAACTTATCCATTCCCCGACTCTGATGTGGTTGCCATGTTAGAAGACTTGCTGGAAAAGAAGGTGATCGGCTTGCCTGAGTGCAGACGGCCAGAAGAGATGAATCGTACCGACAGTCCAAGATACTGTAAATTCCACCGCTTCATCAGTCATCCGACAGAAAAGTGCTTCGTGCTGAAAGATCTCATCATGAAGCTGGCTCAGAAAGGAATCATCGAGCTAGATCTTGACGATGTGGTGAAGTCAAACTATACCACTTTCACTTCTGGCTCTTCCGACTCAAAGTTTTCACCTCAACCGCTGGGGGCATCCTCCAAGACAAGCAAAATTGAAGGATGGACTCAAGTCACTCCTAAGAAATTGCACAAGAAGCATACGTCTCCTCCACAAGTCCGCCAATCGGAAAGGGGGCAAAACAGCTCTTGTCAACCTTCAAAGCAACATGAACGTGTTGAAGATGATGAAATTGTGACACAAAGATCGTCCGTTGCCATCACGATGCGCGACTTCTTGCCCGAAGACTTCTTCAATCACGCAGTCAAAGCTCCTTGCTATGAAAATTGTGAGGAACGCCTCTCCCGGATTGCTTGACAAAATCAACAAATTCTCCTTGCCCGCACGAGTCTAAACTGCATGGCACAAAGCTCCTTGTTCGCACGAGCCTAAACTGCACGAACCAATGCTCCTTGTTCGCACGAGCCTAAACTGCACGAACCAAGGCTCCTCGCCTGCACGAGCCTAAACTGCATGGCACAACGCTCCTGGTCTGCACGAGCATAAAAGGCAACACCAACGCTCCTTGCCTGCACGAGCTGAAACTGCAACACGGCACCAAATGCTCCTTGCCTACACGAGCTGAAACTGCAACACGGCACCAAATGCTCCTTGTTTGCACGAGTTGAAACTGCAAACGACACCAACGCTCTTTGCCTGCACGAGTTGAAACTGCAAACGGCACCACCAAAAGAAAATACAAAAAAAAATATCTATGTATTTGAACTATGTTTTGACTTGATCTCTTTCTTTGGAAAGGTACGTAGGCAACTCGAGCATTCAATTTCGAGTTCAGTCACATCAAAAAAAAAAAAAAAAAAAAGGGTTTGATTAAAGTCTCATTAATGAAGGTCAATTTTATTACAAATTTATTTGCAATTTTCTTTGTACAAAATTAAATTACAGTTTCTTTGAAAAAAAAAATACATATGTTATTATGTAAAACAAAAAAAAAAAAAAAAAAAAAAAAAAAAAAAAAAAAAAGAGAAACAAATATATATGGGGACCCTAAAGCAACACCAGGCCCAATCTGCGGCAAGCCCATCAAAAGAAGTCGCCCAGGCCCTCTTTGTGTGAAGGACCATCTTGAAGGGTCAACCCAGCCAACTGTCTCTCTCTCGTTTCAGCTTCTTCTACCCGAAATCCCTCATCACCCACAACTGCTTCCATCGCTGCCTTCACTCTCGCACCCATTCCGTCAATCCAGTTTTTGACAGCGAGATCCTTCGTAGTTCCCTTACTCGCCCAGTCGCTCTGCCATCTCCCGCAGCACTGCGAAGCCGCTCGTCGACCCAAGAGACGACGGCCTCCGACTTAAAATCAGCTCCATACTCGACCTTCCTTTCAATTTTTCTTCCTCCCCTCCATTGAAGAAGCAGCAGCCATGCCGCCGCCAGAGGCGTTGAAGTCAGACGACAATTTCGACTCTCCTGTAAATTCGCGCCGGTGAAACCAATCATGGAGCTCGATCGACTTGAACGAGTGCAAAGTGTACAAGGCCGAGTCGGTCGGTGAGCCCACTGGTAAAGCCGCCGTCGATGTGTCAACTCGAACTGATGACAAACGGCATCAACGACGCAGGGCATGACAAGCAAGGTCAAGGTCAAAATCAAAATCAACAGAAGGAGATTCAGATTCAGGGCTGAGCCGGGACGAGATTTCACCTCCACCGTCGGATTTGAAGCCTCGAAACTCGTGAATCTCCTCCATCTTCTTCCCGGTCGTCTGCCTGGCCGTGATGTCGCTCAGCGCAACAACCATCAAACCCCTATCAACAAATTGATGACGACGATGACGAAATCGAAGTTGTGAAATCCCTGCCAGAGCCACTTCGTGAATTTGCTTTGAAGTTTCCTATTGAATGGGCTTCAAAAGTTGCATCATCCAAACTGGTGTTTGCGGAGCTTGTTAATTGCTTCTCGAAGATGGGCCTGTCGTACTTGATTCCGGATGCCCAGGTTCAGACCGCTGGAGATTCGAGCAAGCAAAGCGGTGGATCCCCTAGCTGCTTCTAAGTCAAACGATCTGAAAAGTCATGGAAGCGCAGTGGTCAAAGACGCGGAGGGGTTGTAGAGGCAATGGATGGAGAACACGAATGAAAGACTGGTCAGGAATCCTCCCCGGCTGGATCAAGACAACGTCGTCGCAGGGGTGCACCACCTCGCGGGTGGCAGAGTTGCTGGTGTTCACGAGGACCTCCATTGCTGTCCTTGCCCTTCAATGGAAGCTCTTGCAATCCTCCATCCTCAGCCACCGTCACCGCGATTCTCAACCTCTCGCAAATCGAAGACAACAAAGCCACAATCGGACGGTCGGGAGCGATTCCGCTTCTGGTGAACTTTCTGGAGTGTGGAGGCGTTCGTGGGAAGAAAGACGCATCGACGGCTTTGTACTCACTCTGCTCGGTCAAAGAAAACAAGATTAGAGCCGTCGAGTCGGGAATCATGAAGCCGCTGGTGGAATTAATGGCGGACTTCGGGTCGAACATGGTAGACAAGTCGGCGTACGTTGCTGATGATTAAAGCTCGTTGGGGGAGTATAGGGTGTCTTGAGAGATTCCTTCAAAGTTCATCCTTGCCGCCTCCAGACCAACGGCGCGCGCCACCTTCCTCCTCCTTTCTCCGTCCATCTCCGTCGATGCTCTCTACAAGCCATCTATCCCTATATATATAAAAAATAATAATAATAAAAAAATAAAAAAAAGAATAAAAAAATAAAAGATTAGAAATCTTTTTTATGCTTTGTGTGCGTGTTTATATGTGTATGTATATAAAAAAATATATGTATATATATGTATGTGGTGCATCCAGCACGAAAAAAAAGAAAAAAAAAAGTGGTGGATCAGCACCACGTGAAAAAAAAAAAAAAAAAAAAAAATAAGGGGCTTCATGGTGCATCTGGCACCATGTGCAGAAAAAAGAAAAGAAAAGAAATATATATATATTAAAAAAATAATAATAATTAAAAAAAACAAAAATAATAATAATAATAAATAAAGAAAAGAAAGTGGGAATCTTGGTGGCACAGCACCACCGAAAGGCAAAGGTTTTGAAAAGAATACATATATATAAAAATAAAAAATACAAAAAATACAAAAAAATAAATAATAAAAAAATACAAAAAAAACAAATGGGTGGGATGGTGCATCTGGCACCATTAAAAATTTAATTTAATTTAATTTAAAATAAAATAAAATAATAAATAATAAATAAAAAAATATATAAAAATGGTAGAGCATCTGGCACCATGAGAAACATATGAAATATATATATATGTATATATATATATAATGCATTTAGTAAAGTCCATCTTTTATTTATTTCTCTAAAAAAAAAAAAAAAATTTACATGAATTCACATTCCACATATCATTAAAAAAAAAAAAAAAAAAAAAAGGACAAATCAAATTTACAGGAGGGGATCTTCAAGGTTGATCAGATGGCGCCTCAGTACTCGGCGGAGCCCTAGATCGGAGAGGCACCAGAGGGTGATTATTCAGAGCATCATCACTCGGCGGAACCCCAGGAGGAGGAGGCACCAAAGGTTGATCATTTGGAGCTTCATCACGCGGTACAGCCCCAGAAGAAGAAGGCAAATGCTGCTGGAACAAACCCACAAACCTCTGATGATCAAGTAAAATCTGACCATCAGATTCCTGCATCTGGTCAATCTTCCTCTTCATGTTTGTCGCATAGCTATGTGCGAGCTTATGCAACTGTTTATTCTCCTGCTTGAGCCCTCTAATCTCCTGTTTGAGACTCATCACTTCAGCCGCCAATGATTCAACTTGACGGGTTCGAGCAAATAGGCGTTGGGCCATATTAGACACAGAACCTGCACACTGCACACTGAGAGCCAGAGAATCCTTAACAGCCAACTTATTAGACCGTTTGGAAAGTAGTCTGTTATCTCTGGGAGTGACAAGGTTCCGGGCCACCACCGCAGCGGTCATATCATTCTTCACCACCGAATCCCCAACGGTAAGAGGACCAGTAGGGGATATGAAGGATGGGCGCCATATGTTGTCTGGAGAAGGCGGGACTGCCTCTTCACCAAGGTTCAAATCAAAACGACGGTCGGAGGGCCCAGACATTTTCAAAGGTGTTGAAGAAAGAAGAGGTCGGACAAATTAAGATCTTAGAAATGCAAGAGGGGAGTTTCTACAAGCGAAGATTCAAGTGTGCTTTGAAACGAACTGTGTGCCTCTATAAAAATGAGCACTCGACGGGATTTCAGAGATCAAAGAGGTGAGCTCAGAGTTCGAAAATGCCGATTCAAAAATCGAAGAGGCAAGCTCAGAAATCGGAGAAGCATCTTGCTTTTCCAGACGCGTTAGCACCCGTCACGCGCAAACTCAGCTTTGCGAAAATCACGGGCAATTTGTCGAAGCGCCGATCCCAGATATCGAAGAGGCGCCAGTCTTTTTCAGCCTCGTCAACACCTATCACATGCACACTCAGCTTGATGAAAATTACGGACAATTTGTCGAAGATTTCTGATAAAGAAGAAAGCACGAGAAGCCATACTGATCAATCACGCATTGGTTACCGACACGAGTAAAAGAATAGTACCTCTACAGGTACTAAAGAAATTCCTATAACTGTCCACCTTCACCTTCCATAGCAAGGCAGACATACAGAGCCTTTCTTCATCTCCAAAAAATGCTTTCCCAACGAAGCCTCTCGAGTCATTCAATGTTTTTTATTCCTTGGGGTACCTCTGCAAGCCAATGACTCCAAAGCAAAAGTATCTCATATCACCAGGGTAGAAAGCAAGAGTATCTCATATCATGCGTTCTCCCTGTCCTTTCCTTTGTCCTTGTTCTTACCTACAAAGACAAGGATAAAGAAAACAATATGCCGGAACTTCCACTCAAACTCGGGTAAGGAACCGACTGCTTGGAACCCTTCCCTGATTGCCTACCTAGCACTGCTCTCGAGTACTCGCCTTCCACTGCTGCTGTACTTTCAAAGAAGCTGCCACATCTACTTGGAGGACAGATAAGGCAAGTGAAAATGATACCTTGCAGCATGTGGAGACAAGGTGCAGAAGGAACAAGCAGAGAAGAATGCGGTCTGCACGATCAACTCAGCAGAAGGAGTCCGAACTGAGGAACTCGAGAAGCTGCCATATCTGCCTGAAGAAACAAGCAGAGAAGAATGCAGCATGCACAGTCAACTCAGCAGAAAGAGTCCGAGATGAAGAACTCGAGAATATGTCGCATCTGCCTGAGGACAGTGAACTTGTTTTGACCCTCAAATTCTTGGGTCGACTTACTAGGCGTTGTGGGCTGCACGTGCCGATTCACCACCCTTGAATCGAATCCTTAAAGATCAAGTCATCAACTGGAAGAAAAGCCCATCAATCTTGAAGATCATACTGTTGACCAAACTGCTCAGGTGTGAATTAGAAAGATTGAACAAAGAAACAGGTTGTCACCTTCACCTCGTGCCTGCTTGCCATGTGTTCGAGTCAACCTTCAAGAATCAAGCCTCAACGGCCCTTGAAGAAGTTTCCGGCCAAATTCAAGATCAAGCCTCGACGACCCTTGAGGAAATCACAAGTCCGATTCAAGATCAAGCGTTCACCATATTTGAATCAAATCCAGTTCAAGATCAAGCTGTGGAAAATCAACAATTGGAGGAATCCAGAAAATCCTCCAACCCAGTTCAAGATCAAAGCTGTGGAAAGTCAACAAGCGCAACAAAATACGTGCCGAT
Organism: Malus domestica; assembly: GCF_042453785.1. Taxonomy (NCBI): domain Eukaryota; kingdom Viridiplantae; phylum Streptophyta; class Magnoliopsida; order Rosales; family Rosaceae; genus Malus; species Malus domestica. Next base: position 13,168,031 of record NC_091662.1, read on the forward strand.
TCACCCACTACCAAAGCCAAAGATCATCTACCACATGAAGCTCCTTGTGGTCCAATTTCAACCTTCAAGATCAAGTCTCGACGGCCCTTGCAGAAATTTCAAACAAAAGTTCAAGATCAAGCCTCGACGGCCCTTGAAGAAATCTCCAGCCCTTCAAGATCAAGTCTCGACGGCCCTTGCAGAAATTTCAAACAAAAGTTCAAGATCAAGCCTCGACGGCCCTTGAAGAAATCTCCAGCCCAATTCAAGATCAAGCATCGATGGCCCTTGGATCGACATCTACAGTAAGGGACTTCAAAACGCATCTCCTACACGTGACAAGCACATGTATACGACGTGCCTTGAAGTGGGGGCATTTGTAGACATCGAAATTTCGTAAATAAATGCTGACCGATAAATCAAAGTGTCAACGCTCATGTATTACATAAATTTTACACGTAGCGCGTGACTCAACGAAAATTGAAATGAGTTGGAAGAGTCATCAAATAAGACACGTGTCAACACCTGGCAGAAACGACTTATTTCATCTGGGATATTATATTCAAAATTAGGCCTTGGAAAATTCTATAAATACAAGCCCATTTCATTCATTTGAGGGACCAAAAAAATCATTAGGCAAAAACTCTTGAAGCTCTGAAGCTCTGAAACTCCGAAGCTCTCAAGCATCCAGGTTCCCGAAGAATCAAGAAAGCGTTCTTCGTTCATCGTTCTTCCAAGATCAAGCCCGACGGCCCTTGGATCAACAATCATCCACCTTCAAGCCCAAGCCTCAACGGCCTCTTGAAGAAAGCGTTCATCGTTCATCAACTGTTCATCCTCAAGGATCAAGCCCCAACGGCCCCTTTGGATCGACAACATCAACAAATCCGCTCATTCGCTGTTCATCAAGCCCAAGCCCCGACGACCCTTGAAGAAAGCGTTCATCGTTCATCACTGTTCTTCGAGATTAAGCCCAAAAGCCCTCGAAGATCCATTCAAGCCCAAAAGCTCTCGAAGATCCGTTCGTCACTGTTCTTCGAGTTCAAGCCCAAAAGCCCTCAGAAATCCGTTCATCACTGTTCTTCAAGATCAAGCCCAAAAGCCCTTGAAGATCCGTCAATCACCATTCTTCAAGATCAAGCTCAAAAGCCCTCGAAGATCCGTTCATCCTCGTTCATCCAAGATCAAGCCTCGACGGCCCTTGGATCAATCGCACATCCCACAAATCAACACCTTACGGAGATCGAATCAGAGGATCAAATTAAAGAGAGATTGTAACCCAAAATCATCAAACACTAAATATTTGTTTGTGCGCGTTGTTCTTGTCTCTTTCGTTTCAGGAATTTTCCGTGTTCACAGCATCATCTGTAACTGGCTCTATTGGGGACTAGAAAAGTGGTAGATATAGTCCATTTTAGAGCTCTCAGAAGAATATGCACAAACACCTGATATGCATAAATCAAGATTCGAAGAACCACACAGAAACATGGATCAAGAACCCTAGAAATGAAGAAGAATTCGTCAAGAGAAGATCAGAGAATGAGGGCGGAAGTAGAAGATTCAAGATTGATGAACCGTCAAGTTGTTAAGCTTTTCCGTCGATTGATACCATGTAAACATAGATAGAGGTATCTTGCGGAGAAAGATATTCAAGCAAGAAAAAGAAAGAGAGATTGAGAGAAAGAGATTTAGACAAACAAAGTGGATCTTTTACTAATGATTTCAGAATGATTACAAGGGAGTTATCTACAAGGATATATATCCAAACTACATTGCTTACAGACTAAGCTAACTTTTGGCTCACAGATTAATAACACTTGTCTAACTAACCATAGGATTAAAAGATGAATACTGTTAACATTCCTCTCAATCACATGATTGGATTTTCCAAGCCTGGGATTGAAACTGTGAGTTTGAAACAAAGGAGCAGACAATCCCTTAGTAAGTATATCTGCAAACTGCTCATTAGAAGCCACAAAATGAACCTGCAGAATCTTCTTACAACCCTTTAACAAATTGAATATCAATCTCGATATATTTAGTGCGTTGATGCAGAATGGGATAATAAGCAAGAGCTATAAAAGAAAGGTTGTCATAGAACAAAGTATGTGGAGAAGAAAGATCAATATGCATAAAAGCAAGAAGTTGTTTAATTCATTCTATCTCAATTGCAGTAGAAAAAAGTGCCCTATAATCAGCTTCAGTGGATAATCTAGACACAGTATTTTGCTTCTTTGAAGACCATGATATAGGATTAGATCCTAGAAAATAACTAATCCAGTTGTAGACCTCCTATCATTATGGTCACCTGTCCAATTAGCATCACTAAAAGCATACAAATCCAAATCCCCTTTGCCAAACTAATCCCAAAATTCTGGGTGCCTTTCAAATATCTAAGTATCTTTTTTAAAGCAACAAAGTGGATTGCGTAGGACAATGACAAACTTGATGCAAAATATATACATATATATATATTGGGTCTATTATATGAGGCTGGATTATTAAATACTTCTATATAAGACTGGATTATTAAATGGTTTCCCATCACCCCTTAACAATTTGTTACAAGGCAAGCATGGGTTGCACAAGGTTCAACCATTTGTTATTAAATGGTTTCCCATTCATCTTTTCAAGATATATGTTTCGTCGCTTATCCACTAAAGTATTCGAGTTGGGTATACTTTTGAACCTTAATACGTGTCAACATTTAAGCCAATTGTTAGTTCGGTGATCTCTGTCTATATATAGAAGGAAGACAAGAGAGATGCAAACCAAATAAGTAAATTGAGAGTTAATGATACTGAAAATGGAAAACATGACAGAGAAGCTCCTTTTGTTTTACCTTTTATTTATGTGCGTAGCAAAAGCTAGTACCTCAACCCCGTTCCCAATTCACAACCAAACTCAAAGTCCAAAACATTTTGTGCTTATACATGGTGCTTGTTATGGAGCATGGAGTTGGTATAAGGTGGCGACTCTCCTGAAGAACTCAGGTCACAATGTCACAGCTCTAGACTTGGGAGCATCCGGGATCAACCCGATCCAGGTAGAGCAACTCCCTTCGTTATTGGAATACGTCGACCCTTTGACTAAGGTCATGGTGTCTCTACCACCAAATGAAGAGGTTATCCTTGTGGCTCATAGCTTGGGTGGAGCCGTCATATCTATTTTCATGGAGAGGTTCCCTCAGAAAATTGCTGCTGCGGTGTATGTTACGGCTGTCATGTCTGGTCCTACTCTCAATTACTCAACTATATTTGCAAAGGTAATGAATTTCATATATACTAAAAGTTCTGCTATATACAAAAATCTGAATAAACTGATTGTTCTCTAAAATAATAACCTTGGTTGATAATAAAATCTTCTGGTCCCAACTTGGGTCAATGTATTAAGAAAATAATCTCGCTAAATGCATAAGATAATAAATTTTCTCAAAATCCAGTGAATATATAAAATAATATTAATAAAATACAAGAAAAAAATAACACATAAAATTCATAATACATAGTATACTTAGGATCATTTCTCTAGTCATATTCACTTTCTGTTGATATTGGAGAAACCCACTCATACAATACTTTTTCTAGCTCGGAATATTTTGCTGGTTTGTGCCTTAACATTCATGTTTTTTTTTCATCTCATTCCGCACATACCATGTTGAACGTTTAAGAGTGTTTGATATTGGGATTGGTTGATAGAGATTAACTGATACTTTTGTTGAACCCATTGTTTACCAATCTTTTAATTAACAAGAAGCAAGATTATAAAGCCCCGCCCAAAATATTTATATTCAGGAAATAATTCTGATGATATGCCCAATTCAATACTTTTGTTTATTTTACTACCATTAAACACTATACTTTATTTGAATTCCTAATTACTCACAAAATCTACAAATAAAATCTACAACCAAAATTTACTTACCAAAAACATAAGACTTAATTTCATCTTATTCATCGAATTACTTTTCTTAAATCAACTTCCCAACAAATATAATTCTCGATTATTTAAGGTTGCATCTGACCCCTGTTAAACTGCCTCCGTACCCTTGAGCGGGATCAAGTCTTTCGTAGTTCATCATTTCAATAAACTCCTATCACCACTACAAGTCATTACTACATACATGTAAACATAGTAACCCTTATGAGATGTATAGGCACATAGCTTCAGAACGTGAATCGTCAAATTGGTTTTGGTTTCAGTGTAGTAAGTGATAGGATATAGATATTGGTGTTTAAGATGTTGACACTTGTAATTAGATTAGAGAAGAAGTTAGTTAAGGAAGTTAGCTGTGTAAGTGTAAAACTATAAATACCTCAACACTGTATTACTTGAAGGTTAAGAAAACAGTTCAGAAATATTCATCTTCTCTCTAACTTCTTCTTTCTCTTTCTCTCTCTCTCTCTCTCTAAGTCTGTTACATTCTTATTCTTCCTTATTGTGTGAGATTGATCATAGTTAACATGGTATCAATCGCCATTGTTGCCTGCGCATAATCTTCGATCCTCTGCTTCCGCTCCGATTCTGATTGAAGGTGTATTCGTTCTTCTTGATTTGTGTCTGGTTGTTCTCTGCGTTTCTTCGTCTTCTTCTGATTTGGATTTCTAGGGTTTCTTGGGTGGTCGTGATTTTTCGTCGATCATCTTTTCTGCTTCTTTCCGTCTTGCATATCAACTGTTTGCTATAATTCCTCAGAGAGTTTTTCTGAAGAAATTTCCATGGTGACTGCAACTCAACTTCAAATTGTGCAATCTCCGATTACTGCTTTAATCTCCACAATTTCGACTTCGGTTAATGTCAAATTGGATGATTCCAATTATCTCAATTGGAATTTTCAGATACAACTTTTGTTGGAAAGCAATGGTATTATGGGGTTTGTTGATGGCTCGCACCCTTGTCCACTTCAGTTTGCAGTTTCTCCTCCTGAATCTGGCTCCTGTACTTCTGCTGAATCCGATGCATTTGTGGTATGGAAAATGCATGATCGTGCTATAATGCAATTGATCACAGCCACTCTGTCTCCGGTTGCATTGTCTTGTGCTATTGGCAGTAAGAGTTCTCAGGATATTTGGATTCGTCTGAAAGAACAGTTCTCTACGGTGTCTAAGACCAGCATTTTCCAAATGAAGTCCAATCTTCAGACGGTAAAGAAAGGGTCTGATTCGGTGTCTCAGTATCTTCACAGAATTAAAGAGGCTAGAGATTACTTATCTGCTGCTGGGGTTTATTTTGCGGATGAGGACATAGTTATTCTTGCTCTCAATGGGTTACCCTCTGAATATAACACTTTTCGCTGTGTTATTCGGGGTCGTGAGAATGTAATCTCTCTTAAGGAGTTTCGGTCTCAGTTGCTTGCTGAAGAGGTCATTGTTGACACTTCCCCAACTGCACCTTTTATTACTGCCATGGTTGCTAATACTGTCCCTCATTCTGGCAAGCATCACTCACCTAATCCTGCATCAGGGCAGTCTCAATTCTTTTCTGGAGGATATAAGCAGTTTAATGGGAATAAAAACAAAGGGAAAGGCAAGTTTCATCAAGGGGCTCGGTTCTATTCACCCAAACAGTATACTCAAACCCATGTGCTTCCTACACCAAGTCCGGGCATTCTTGGTCAATCACCAGTACCATATTTTGGTCATCCAAGTGCACCATTGCTGCCTACTTGTCAAACGTGTAATGTTGAAGGACACACTGCTCCATATTGTCAGTCTAAACCTCCTGATCGAGCTTCTTGTCAAATATGTGGCAAGCATAATCACAGCACATGGTACTGTTTTTTCAATGACAAGGGTCCTAATTTTGGTGGTCCTACCCGACAGTTCTATCCTTCTCAAGTGCAATCATCCCCATATGGTGCTTCACACTATCCTGCTCCATTTCAGCATTCATCAATGCAACCTCAGCCTTTTCATGCTCCTCAACAATCTCCTCAAGCACTGCATACTGTGATGCCTCAGTCACCATCATCACCATCTACTTCTTATTCTAATCCTCAAGTGTGGATTACTGACTCTGGTGCTACTAATCACATGACTGCCGATCTTAGTAACCTATCTTTGGCATCACCATATCCTACATCTGAGACCATTCAAACCGCCAATGGTGAAGGTTTGCCTGTGTCTCATATTGGTAGCACAGTTCTTAATGTTTCTAAACTGAATTCTGTGCATCCGATTAAGCTCAATTCTGTGCTTTATGTTCCGAAGTTGACTCAAAACTTGTTATCTGTGCACCGAATCTGTTTAGATAATAACTGTTGGCTAATCTTTGATGCTTTCTACTTCTGGATTCAGGACAAGGCCACAGGGAGGATCATTTACAAAGGACAATGCAGTAATGGTCTCTATCCCATCCCTTGTCTTTCTGCCACATCTCATTCTACACATTCAGCTCCATTTCAAGCTAAAGCATTCCTTGGTCAGCATGTTCATTCTACAACCTGGCATAATCGACTAGGTCACCCATCTAATAACATTGGTTCTTTGATGCTAAAGCAAGCTTATATTCCTTGTTCCAAGTCTTCCTTACCTGTAATGTGCTCTAGCTGTTTGGAGGGCAAGTTTTGTAAACTTCCCTTTTCCCTAAGTACCAATAAGTCTGTAAAACCTTTTGCTGTTATTCATAGTGATCTTTGGGGTCCCGCTCCTTCTATTTCCATTGATGGTTATCGATATTATGTGACCTTTATCGATGAATATACAAGACATTGTTGGCTGTTTCCATTGATCAACAAATCTGATGTCTTTGCTACTTTTGTTGCTTTCTATTCATTTGTTCTTACTCAGTTTGCAACTGCTATACAAACCTTACAGAGTGATGGAGGGGGTGAGTATGTCAGTAAGGTTTTTCAGTCCTTTCTTCTTGAAAAGGGCATTGCTCATCATCTTTCTTGCCCACATACACCCGAGCAAAATGGTCTAGCCGAGCGAAAGCATAGGCATATTATTGAAACCACTGTGACTCTATTACAAACAGCTAGGTTACCTGCTTGTTTTTGGTCATATGCCTGTCAAACAGCTGTCTATCTTATTAATCGAATGCCTTCTTCTGTGCTAGGACTTAAATCTCCTTTTGAACTTTTGTTTGGTCATCTTCCTGTAATCTCTCATCTCCGGATATTCGGTTGTGCTTGCTATCCTTTGTTAAAGCCTTATAATGCTACTAAACTACAAGCCAAGACCACCAAGTGTATTTTTCTGGGGTATGCTACCAAATATAAAGGGTATATATGTTATGAGGTTTCCAAACAGCGAGTTTATATTTCAAGACATGTTGTGTTTGATGAGGATCAATTTCCTTACACATCTTTGTTGGTTCACTCTAAAGTCTCATATCAACCTTCTTCAGTTCCTCATTTCACACTTCCTGCACCTGTGATTTCTAATGACAATGTTGTGTTACCTATGTCTCTTCCTCCTACCACTCCTGCCTCTTCCTCATCACCTGCTCCTTCTCACATATCCATCTCTCCTATCCCTTCCTCACCCCTATCTTTTCCATCCATTACTGGTTCTTCCACTACTCATTCTCCAGTCCCTGTCCCTGTGGCTCTTGTCAATGGTTCCGATACTTCTCCAGCAGCATCGTTTGGTCCTGATACTTTGCAAGTGGTGTTGGAGGTTCCACCTCTCAATTTGCATCCTATGCAAACTAGGAGCAAAAATGGTATTATCAAGACCAAAGCCTTATTAGCTACTATTCAGGAGTCTGCCTGCACTGATTTGTCTCTTATTGAACCGAATTCTTATAAAACTGCAATGAAGGATTCTACTTGGTTGCAAGCTATGCAAGAGGAGATCGATGCTTTACATAAACAAGGTACTTGGAGTTTGGTGACATTACCTTCTACAAAGAACTTGGTCGGGTGCAAATGGATATTCAAGATCAAGAAGCATTCTGATGGCACTATTGCTCGGCATAAAGCTAGGCTTGTTGCTAAAGGGTTCAGTCAAGAACCGGGTCTTGATTATGGGGAAACCTTCAGTCCTGTGGTTAAACCTACCACGGTTCGACTAGTATTGGCTTTGGCAGCTCAATTTAATTGGCCCCTTAGGCAACTCGATGTCAAGAATGCCTTTTTACATGGCATTTTGGATGAAGAGGTGTATATGACCCAACCTCCTGGTTTTGTTGATGGTGCTACTTCTCATCTTGTTTGCAAGTTGCACAAGTCCCTTTATGGACTTAAGCAAGCCCCTCGAGCTTGGAATGACAGATTTACCAAGTTTTTGCCTCTTTTGGGTTTTAAACATACTTATTCTGACTCCTCCCTGTTTGTCAAGACAGTTGAATCTGGTATTGTCATTTTGCTGCTTTATGTGGACGATATCATTATCACAGGGAATGCAGCTGCAGCTATGCAACAGGTTATTAGTGCTTTAACCAAGGAATTTGATATCAAGGATCTGGGGGATCTGAATTTCTTTCTGGGCATTCAAATCTCTCGCACTGCACATGGCTTATGTTTGTCTCAATCCAAATATATTTTGGATCTTCTTACTAAAACTGAGATGCTTGAGTCCAAGTCATGTGAAACTCCTTGTTTGCCCTATAATCGACTTCTCAAAGATGATGGTGCTCCTTATAACAATCCAACGTTGTACATGAGTGTAGTAGGTGCACTGCAGTATCTTACATTTACAAGGCCGGATATAGCATTTTCTGTCCATCAAGTATGTCAATTCATGCAACAGCCTATGATTGCTCATTTCACTGCTGTCAAACGCATTTTGCGGTATCTCAAGGGTACCATTCATCATGGTCTCTGTTATTCCCACGGCCCACTGCAATTGAAAGCATTCAGTGATGCTGATTGGGCAGGTGACCCGAATGACAGGCGTTCTACCACTGGCATGGCTGTGTTTTTAGGCAACAATCCTATCTCTTGGTCCTCAAAGAAACAATTAACAGTTTCTCGCTCATCCACGGAGGCGGAATATCGAGCCTTGTCCTTTACTTCCGCTGAATTAGACTGGATTCAGCAACTGTTGGTCTTTCTGCAGGTTCCTCTGTCATCACCTCCGGTTTTATTTTGTGATAATTTGTCCGCCATTGCTTTGGCTTTTAATCCGGTTCAACATCAACGCACTAAGCACATTGAGGTTGATGTTCATTTTGTGCGAGAACGTGTTGCCAAGAAACAACTTTCTGTTCAGTTTGTGTCGTCTAAAGAGCAGTTTGCTGATATTTTGACTAAAGGGTTGAGTTCTCCTCTGTTTCGTACTCATTGTACCAATCTCATGATTCGAGCATCGAATCATGTGTTTGCGGGGGGATGATAGGATAGAGATATTGGTGTTTAAGATGTTGACACTTGTAATTAGATTAGAGAAGAAGTTAGTTAAGGAAGTTAGCTGTGTAAGTGTAAAACTATAAATACCTCAACACTGTATTACTTGAAGGTTAAGAAAACAATTCAGAAATATTCATCTTCTCTCTAACTTGTTCTTTCTCTTTCTCTCTCTCTCTCTCTCTAAGTCTGTTACATTCTTATTCTTCCTTATTGTGTGAGATTGATCATAGTTAACAGTAAGGCATATAGATATGTATACTTATTAAGACACCCATTTTAACATTCAAACAAAGAAAGTGATGTATAAACATGAAGCACTTAATCAAAATAGTAATCACACCGAATCGGATTTGTCAAACTATTGATATCTATACTAGCCCTAACCTTACCAACCAATATAATTTAAATACAATCACAATCAATTAATATATGCATACCCCTTTCAAATTCTATATCAAAACATAGAGCCAATAGTACATATAAAAGCAATAATCTAAATATGGTTTGATAATAATTAGATGGACTAATTGTAGTAAATAAAATAGCTTGTTTCCTTCAAAACCAATCCGATTGGATTGTAAAAATTGAGTGAGGAAGATATGCATGTACTTTGATACACATGTAGATAAAACCACCTGCATATATTTTCTCTTTATACGTAATTATGTATTTAGTATACAATCATTTGGAAAACAACCAGCTTCCTGAAGTGGACCAGTCGAAATACTTTGCCAAGGGTAGTAATACAACAATATAGCTTTCTGCAAAATACAAGTCTTCAGAAACAGGGCAATTAAACAAAACATCACTCTCGGCTTTTATACCATTCTAGGGTTTAGGCATTTGCATATATATAATACTAGTTTTGCAAACAATAGCTAATCCACGACAGATTAACCGAAAGAAATATTAATAACAATTAGCTAAACGGAAAAGATAAAGAGAGTTGGGAATATGAACCCATACTGCAGGTTGACATCCCAAACGAGAAGGATACGAATATCTTCAACTCCATTCTCTCTGCTCCTAATTAATTTATAATCCCTTCCTTCCATTTGTCCTTTCTTCTCTTTATTTTTGGGTCGACTAATGGGGAGAAACCAATAAGCTCGTAAGGCTGCTCTTCAAGACTATCTACACATCCTTTCCCAGTTCTTTCTCTTTTCCCTGGTAGTGTTTTGGTGATCAGACTCGCAGGAATCGTTCCCCATGGGTGTCCTCTCCAATCACCCCCCAAAAAAAATCAAGAGAAGAGGGAGTCCCCCCCTGGAAGGGACGCGAGTTCTTCTCCCCCCCACCTTTTTCTCGATCCTTCTCCACCTCTCTACTGCCTTTCACGTGGCATCCCCATTGCTCCAGATTTTTTTCTGGAGCCTTCCAAATTAATGACAAAATGATTATTTTGTCCCCGACTTGAATTGTTAATAACTTCTTTGTTATCATCCCGTTTCATGAACAGTTTTCACCTACACTTGTGGAATCGTCCTCTATCCAGATATGTCAAGAAATACAATAAAATATATGAGGATGAAATACGTCCTCGTAAAATTTTGTTTAATCAACTAGGGGCATTTTTATCTTTTCCCCTTATCAATAGATTTTTTTCACATAATCATATATTTTAAATTTTTTTAGGGTATTACAAAGATGCTCATTTTTAAACTCGCACATGCTCTCCTTATCCCATCACTCAATTTAGATTTTTTTATTCCTTTCAAATGAGATGTCATAGATGAACAAGTAGTTATGATAATTGTAATGATTAGGAGTTAAGAGATTACTTATATATCACGAGAAATCAAGTTCCCATCACTCTTTTTTTTTATTATATTGATTGAAATTTTATTTCTTTTTAATTTTTGATCAAGTTCTTTAGAATTTATCCATGTCATTAGTTCAATAATAAAATATTTACATGCTAACATTTTTAAATGTTATAATTAAAAATTATTTATTTTTTTTCAAATATATTCATTTAGTGTTGGAAACGTTACATTTGATATATTGAATTTGTCTTTATTTGTTAATTAACTAACAAATAATTTTGTTAAAAAATGTATAGGTTACCAAAAGATTTGATTTTATGGACTCTCAATTTAGATATGATAACGGGACCAACAACCCTGCAACCTCCCTTCTCTTTGGGCCTAAGGTATTGGCGACAAGTTTTTTGCAGCTCTCACCACAACAGGTAAGTCTTAAACTTAATTAAAGTGTGTCTATTGCAGTATATAGGATCCCTATCGTGTTCTCTTAATTAACACACACCAGAAAGATAAAGTGTAGTGTAAGAGTAGAGCGCTAATAGTTTCCAATTATAAGTTGGGGCTTTCCAATATTGGTTAGCTAATATTTTTTTGTTTTATGTTTGTAATGGACAGGATTTAACTCTAGCGTTATCGTTGGTGAGATTTTCTCCTTTATATAATTATGATCTAATAAAACTCACGGAGGAGAATTATGGATCAGTTCGTAGAGTATTCATTGTGTCCGCCCAAGACCGTGCGATAGTGTTGGATGTGCAAAATTACATGATCAATAACAATCCCCCAAATGAAGTGAAGGTGATAATAGGTTCTGATCACTTGGTCATGCTCTCTAAACCTGTGGAGTTGTTCTTTCATCTCCAAAATATTGCTGAGAAATATGCATAAAAACATGAATGGACATGATTAATTCAGGCATGCTAGCCTGCGTTGCATGCACCATGGTACCAAATGCAAATGAATAAATGAGAGTTATTTTCAACTACCAAAAATTACGCGTCCATGAACTTTAGTTCAAGAGGCATGACGCACTACTATAAACATGGTCCCCGCGTTTAGCTCTGGCTTGTGGTGGCTTCTCATCTTTCAAATTTATGTTTTTTTTTATTTTTTTTTTAATTGTGTTGCCTAGCAACTATCCCCTTCTATTAAAAATCTATCCTATCTTTGTAAGGTATCTCTCTATTTAAAGGGCTCTATATGCCCTCAAAATACAGTGAATTGGTTAATTTTAAAAAATTAATCTAAGATGAGAATGTTGAGTAAATTTACGATTAATGACATTAAGCGAGTTTCGTTGCTCTTAATTGAGTGAATCCCAAGTTCGTATCTCTCGTCTCTTCAAGACCCTTGGTTTGTTCTTATCAAGTTTGATAGCTCAACAACTTAATTAACTACCGTATAATAATTCAAAAGGTATCACTTAATTTCATAGTAAGAAAATCAGAACAAAATAGTTCCTGTAAACAACGTTGGGTTAAGACAACTAAAGAACGGCATCTGCCCTAGACGGCTGTACGTAGGCGTTTAAACCAATAATAGTCATAGTATACAAACGTCACTACTGCCGCTCGACGGCATTTTATTATATAAATGGCGTTTATTTTGATCAAGCTAAACAAACTAGACGAAATCAAAGAATTATATATATATATATATATATATATATATATATATATATATATTATGTACTGTGTAAGATTAAAAATCTAATAAAGCCAAAGAATATAATGTTTGAAAAGAATACTACGGGCAACTTAGAGTGGGGAATATTGTTAGATTTCTAATGCTATCAATGCATCCACCAAAACCTGAATAATTTTCCATATTGAATGAGAAAAATAAATTGAGAATTTAGACAAAAGTCATCAACAACAACAACAACAACAAAGCCTTTTCCCACTAAGTGGGGTCGGCTATATGAATCCTAGAACGCCATTGCGCTCGGTTTTGTGTCATGTCCTCCGTTAGATCCAAGTACTCTAAGTCTTTTCTTAGAGTCTCTTCCAAAGTTTTCCTAGGTCTTCCTCTACCCCTTCGGCCCTGAACCTCTGTCCCGTAGTCACATCTTCGAACCGGAGCGTCAGTCGGCCTTCTTTGCACATGTCCAAATCACCAGAGCCGATTTTCTCTCATCTTTCCTACAATTTCGGCTACTCCTACTGTACCTCGGATTTCCTCATTCCCAATCTTAATCCTTTCTCGTGTGCCCACACATCCCACGAAGCATCCTCATCTCCGCTACACCCATTTTGTTTACGTGTTGATGCTTCACCACCCAACATTCTCTGCCATACAACATCGCTGGCCTTATTGCCGTCTTATAAAATTTTCCCTTGAGCTTCAGTGGCCTACGACGGTCACACAACACGCCGGATGCACTCTTTCCATCCAGCTCGTATTCTATGGTTGAGATCTCCATCTAATTCTCCGTTCTCTTGCAAGATAGATCATAGGTAACGAAAACGGTCGCTTTTTGTGATCTTCGCTAGATTGCTCCGGTCATTAGTGTGGATAAGTATATAAATGGATAGAGATAGGAAAGCAAACACAAGATGTACGTGGTTCACCCAGATTGGCTACGTCCACGGAATAGAAGATTTCTCATTAATTGTGAAGGGTTTACACAAGTACATAGGTTCAAGCTCTCCTTTAGTGAGTACGAGTGAATGATTTAGTACAAATGACATTAGGAAATATTGTGGGAGAATGATCTCGTAATCACGAAACTTCTAAGTATCGGAGTGTGGTGTCGTCTTGACTTGCTTTATCTGTCTCATAGGTAGATGTGGCATCTTCTCTGGAAGTACTCTTCCTCCATCCAGGGGTGGTATCTTTAACTGGTGGAGATGCACAAGGTAATGTATCAATTTCACTTGAAGCTTACTTGTAGTTTCAGGCTTGGTCAAGCGCGATACAAACCATGTAGTAGGAGTCCCCCAAGTCGCCGAGCTAGGGGGTCTGCTGAAAGAGGTGACAGACAAGGTAAGCAATCAGAGCTCTGACTGATTGTTCACCTTCTCCCCATCTTGCAGCAGCATGAAGGATAAAGAGAAGAAAAATGAGAAGAGATGATATGAGATACTTTTGCTTTTGAAGAAGTAACTTTCCACAGGCTTATTCTTGAACTGAGCTGGAGGGTTTTCTGGTTTCCTCCAGAGTATAAGGCCGACTGAAGAATTTGAGGGTCAAAACAAGTCCATCAAATCTAGAGTACGTTCCACCCTGCTGATATGGGATACTTTTGCTTTTGACAGAGTAATGGATGTATCGGCACGTGTGCTGTTACGCTTGTCTCCACATGCTTCCTTGTATCCTTCGCACTTGCCCTATCTGTTCCTCAAGCAGATGCGGAATCTTCCCTGGAAACATAAGATGTTGAAGATGAGTACTCGAGAGCAATGCCAGGTAAGTAATCAAGTAAGGGGTTCCAGGCAGTCAGTTCCTGGCTGGAAGCTTGATTCCAAGTGCTGACTGATTGCTCTCTTTCTCCTTGTCTTGCAGGTAAAAACAAGGCCAAAAGAAAAAACAGGGAAAAAGCATGATATGGGATACTCTTGCTTTTAACCCTGATGATATGAGATATTCTTGCTCTAGTATAGCTTGTTTGCAGAGGTATTATCGGGGGGAAAGAAAGCTGAATATTTCGAAAGGCTTTGTTGGGAGTGCCCTCTCAGATATGATGAAGGGTTGAGCATTTTTGCAGGTCTGCCTGTCCGTTGGGGATGGAGGTCGACATATATAGGAGTCTCCCTAACAACAAGTAGTAATGCTATTCCTTTACCCTGCTTGGTCATAGCACGGTAGTGGGAGCTGCCAGTTTCACATGTTTTAACTCTGTCAGAGCACTTTGAAAAAGTGGTCTGTGGTATCTGGCTCTCGAGATTCGGAGAACGATGCCTCTTCGATTTTTGAGAAAGCAATCATGTTGGGGGTCTGACTCTCGAGATTCGGAGAGCAGTGTCTCTTCGATTTTTGAGGAAGTAATCATGTTGGGAGTCTGGCTCTCGAGATTCGGAGGGCGGTGCCTCTTCGATTTTGGAGCAAGCAATCTTGTTGGGAGTGTTGTCTCGAATGTGAGTAAAGGTTGGACATGTTTGCTAGTCTACCTTGCCACGAAGCACAAAGGTTGACACATAGGGACTTTCCAATTATCCAGCAATGGTACTGTTCCTTTACCCTCTCTTCGATTTTGAGAAAGTAGTCATGTTGGGAGTCTGGCTCTCGAGATTCGGAGGACGGTGCCTCTTCGATTTTGGAGCAAGCAATCTTGTTGGGACTGTTTTCTCGAATGTGAGTAAAGGTTGGGCATGTTTGCTAGTCTACCTTGCCACGAAGCACAGAGGTTGACACACAGGGACTTTCCAATTATCCAGCAGTGGTACTGTTCCTTTACCCTTGTGGGTAATAATATGGTAGCTAGACCTTCAAAATTTATGTGTCTAAACTTTGTTAGTGCTGTTTCTTTGCTATTCTTTTACCTTTCTTGGTCAGAGCGATGTAGTGGGAGCTGCAAGCTTCACGTGCTCAACTTTGGCAGAGAACTTTGGCAAAGTGATCTGTGGTACCCATGAGTTATTGTTGCGTGTGGGAAGTGGGTGATTGAACAGTAAGATTCATGTGCTTTCTACTTCACCAGAAGTCTTCGACAGAATGCCCATAATTTCTGCAAAGCTGAGTGTGCGTGTGACAGGTGCTGACAAGGCTAGAAAAGTAGGTGCCTCTTTGATTTCTGAGATCGGCCCTCGTGGTCTCTGAGCAGCCCAGCTTTTGAGAAAGCGAGCGCCTCTTCGATTGATTCGGAGAACAGTGCCTCACCGATTTTTGAGAAAGCAATCATGCTGGGGGTCTGGCTCTCGAGATTCGGGGAGCAGTGTCTCTTCGATTTTTGAGAAAGTAATCATGTTGGGAGAGTGGCTCTCGAGATTCGGAGGGCGGTGCCTCTTCGATTTTGGAGCAAGCAATCTTGTTGGGAGTGTTTTCTCGAATGTGAGTAAAGGTTGGGCATGTTTGCTAGTCTACCTTGCCACGAAGCACAGAGGTTGACACACAGGGACTTTCCAATTATCCAGCAATGGTACTGTTCCTTTACCCTCTCTTCGATTTTTAAGAAAGTAGTCATGTTGGGAGTCTGGCTCTTTAGATTCGGAGGACGGTGCCTCTTCGATTTTGGAGCAAGCAATCTTATTGGGAGTGTTTTCTCGAATGTGAGTAAAGGTTGGGCATGTTTGCTAGTCTACCTTGCCACGAAGCACAGAGGTTGACATACATGGACTTTCCAATTATCCAGCAGTGGTACTGTTCCTTTACCCGTGTGGGTAATAATATGGTAGCTAGACCTTCAAAATTTATGGGTCTAAACTTTGTTAGTGCTGTTTCTTTGCTATTCTTTTACCCTTCTTGGTCAGAGCGATGTAGTGGGAGCTGCAAGCTTCACGTGCTCAACTTTGGCAGAGAACTTTGGCAAAGTTATCTGTGGTACCCATGAGCTATTGTTGCGTGTGGGAAGTGGGTGATTGAACAGTAAGATTCATGTGTTTTCTACTTCCCCAGAAGTCTTTGACAGAATGCCCATAATTTCCGCAAAGCTGAGTGTGCGTGTGACAGGTGCTGACAAGGCTGGAAAAGTAGGTGCCTCTTCGATTTCTGAGATCGGCCCTCGTGGTCTCTAGGGAGCCCAGCTTTTGAGAAAGCGAGCGCCTCTTCGATTTCTGAGATCGGCCTTCGTGGTCTTTGAGCAGCCCAACTTTTGAGAAAGCAAACGGCTCTTCGATTTCTGAGATCAACCCTCGTGATCTCTAAGCAGCCCAACTTTTGAGAAAGCAAACGCCTCTTCGATTTCTGAGCAGGCGCCTCTTTGATTTCTGAAGCTCCGTCGAGTGCAGATTTTTATAGGGGCTGGCATTAAGTTCCAAAGCACACTTGAATCTCCACCAGTAGAAGCTTCATTCTTGCACTTCTAAGATCTTGATTTGTCCGACCTCTTCTCTCTTCAACACCTTTGAAAATGTCTGGCCCCTCCGACCGTCGTTTTGACTTGAACCTTGTTGAAGAGGCAGCCCCGCCTTCTCCAGACAACATATGGCGCCCATCCTTCGTCTCCCCAACAGGTCCTCTTACCGTTGGGGATTCCGTGATGAAGAATGATATGACCGCTGCGGTGGTGGCCAGGAACCTTCTCACTCCCAAAGATAACAGACTACTGTCCAAACGGTCTGATGAGTTAGCTGTTAAGGATTCGCTGGCTCTCAGTGTTCAGTGTGCAGGTTCTGTGTCTAATATGGCACAACGCCTATTTGCTCGAACCCGCCAAGTTGAATCATTGGCGGCTGAAGTGATGAGTCTCAAACAGGAGATTAGAGGGCTCAAGCATGAGAATAAACAGTTGCACCGGCTCGCACATGACTATGCTACAAACATGAAGAGGAAGCTTGACCAGATGAAGGAAACTGATGGTCAGGTTTTACTTGATCATCAGAGATTTGTGGGTTTGTTCCAAAGGCATTTATTGCCTTCGTCTTCTGGGGCTGTACCGCGTAATGAAGCTCCAAATGATCAACCTCTGATGCCTCCTCCTTCTAGGGTTCTGTCCAGTACTGAGGCTCCAAATGATCCCCCTCCGGTGCCTTCTCTTTCTGGGGCTCTACCGACTGCTGAGACTTCTCCTAAGCAACCTTTGTGAAGGCTCCCTCTTGTGTGTTTATTTTGACTCATGTATATGTACATATTTGTAGCTTATCGGGGATATCAATAAATAAGCTTTCCTTCATTTCAACGTATTGTATTAAATACACCAAAGCCTTCTTCGCTAAGTTCTTTGAATTTTCTTTTGTTGAAGCTTGTATGTTGAAGCTTTCTGAGTGGAGCATGTAGGTTGGGGTAGTGTTCCCTTAATTTCCCGAGTGAGGAAAACTTCTTGGTTGGAGACTTGGAAAATCCAAGTCACTGAGTGGGATCGGCTATATAAATCTTAGAACGCCATTGTGCTCGATCCTGTGTCATGTCCTTCGTTAGATCCAAGTACTCTAAGTCTTTTCTTAGAGTCTCTTCCAAAGTTTTCCTAGGTCTTCCTCTACCCCTTCGGCCCTGAACCTCTGTCCCATAGTCGCATCTTCTAATCGGAGCGTCAGTAGGCCTTCTTTGCACATGTCCAAACCACCGTAACCGATTTTCTCTCATCTTTCCTTCAATTTCGGCTACTCCTACTTTACCCCGGATATCCTCATTCCTAATCTTATCCTTTCTCGTGTGCCCACACATCCAACGAAGCATCCTCATCTCCGCTACACCCATTTTGTGTACGTGTTGATGTTTCACCGCCCAACATTCTGTGCCATACAGCATTGCCGGCCTTATTGCCGTCCTATAAAATTTTCCCTTGAGCTTCAGTGGCATACGGCGGTCACACAACACGCCGGATGCACTCTTCCACTTCATCCATCCAGCTTGTATTCTATGGTTGAGATCTCCATCTAATTCTCCGTTCTTTTGCAAGATAGATCCTAGGTAACGAAAACGGTCGCTCTTTGGTATTTCTTGATCTCCGATCCTCACCCCTAACTCGTTTTGGCCTCCATTTGCACTGAACTTGCACTCCATATATTCTGTCTTTGATCGGCTTAGGCGAAGACCTTTAGATTCCAACACTTCTCTCCAAAGGTTAAGCTTTGCATTTACCCCTTCCTGAGTTTCATCTATCAACACTATATCGTCTGCGAAAAGCATACACCAAGGAATATCATCTTGAATATGTCCTGTTAACTCATCCATTACCAACGCAAAAAGGTAAGGACTTAAGGATGAGCCTTGATGTAATCCTACAGTTATGGGAAAGCTTTCGGTTTGTCCTTCATGAGTTCTTACGGCAGTCTTTGCTCCTTCATACATATCCTTTATAGCTTGGATATATGCTACTCGTACTCCTTTCTTCTCTAAAATCCTCCAAAGAATGTCTCTTGGGACCCTATCATACGCTTTTTCCAAATCTATAAAGACCATGTGTAAATCCTTTTTCCCATCTCTATATCTTTCCATCAATCTTCGTAAGAGATAGATTGCCTCCATGGTTGAGCGCCCTGGCATGAACCCGAATTGGTTGTCCGAAACCCGTGTCTCTTGCCTCAATCTATGCTCAATGACTCTCTCCCAGAGCTTCATTGTATGACTCATTAGCTTAATACCCCTATAGTTCATGCAATTTTGTACGTCGCCCTTATTCTTGTAGATAGGCACCAAAGTGCTCGTTCGCCACTCATTTGGCATCTTCTTCGTTTTCAAAATCCTATTGAAAAGGTCAGTGAGCCATGTTATACCTGTCTCTCCCAAAACTTTCCACACTTCGATTGGTATATCGTCTGGGCCTATTGCTTTTCTATGCTTCATCTTCTTCAAAGCTACAACCACTTCTTCCTTCCGGATTCGACGATAAAAGGAGTAGTTTCTACACTCTTCTGAGTTACTCAACTCCCCTAAAGAAGCACTCCTTTCATGTCCTTCATTGAAAAGATTATGAAAATAACCTCTCCATCTGTCTTTAACCGCGTTCTCTGTAGCAAGAACCTTTCCATCCTCATCCTTGATGCACCTCACTTGGTTTAGGTCCCTTGTCTTCTTTTCCCTTGCTCTAGCTAGTTTATAGATATCCAACTCTCCTTCTTTGGTATCTAGTCGTTTATACATATCGTCGTAAGCCGCTAACTTAGCTTCTCTGACAGCTTTCTTCGCCTCTTGCTTCGCTTTTCTATACCTTTCACCATTTTCATCGGTCCTCTCCTTGTATAAGGCTTTACAACATTCCTTCTTAGCCTTCACCTTTGTTTGTACCTCCTCATTCCACCACCAAGATTCCTTTTGGTGTGGGGCAAAGCCCTTGGACTCTCCTAATACCTCTTTTGCTACTTTTCGGATACAACTAGCCATGGAATCCCACATTTGGCTAGCTTCCCCCTCTCTATCCCACACACATTGGGTGATTACCTTCTCTTTGAAAGTGGCTTGTTTTTCTTCTTTTAGATTCCACCATCTAGTTCTTGGGCACTTCCAAGTCTTGTTCTTTTGTCTTACTCTTTTGATATGTACATCCATCACCAACAAGCGATGTTGATTAGCCACGCTCTCTCCTGGTATAACTTTGCAATCCTTACAAGTTATACGATCCCCTTTCCTCATTAGAAGAAAATCTATTTGTGTTTTTGACGACCCACTCTTGTAGGTGATCACATGTTCTTCTCTCTTCTTAAAGAAGGTGTTGGCTAAGAAGAGATCATATGCCATTGCAAAATCCAAGATAGCTTCCCCATCCTCGTTTCTCTCCCCAAAACCATGGCCACCATGAAAACCTCCATAGTTGCCTGTCTCCCTGCCCACGTGTCCATTTAAATCTCCTCCTATAAATAACTTCTCCGTCTGAGCAATTCCTTGCACCAAGTCTCCAAGGTCTTCCCAAAATTTCTCCTTCGAACTCGTATCCAACCCTACTTGAGGTGCGTACGCACTAATCACATTGATAAGTTCTTGTCCTATTACAATCTTGATTGCCATGATTCTATCTCCTACCCTCTTGACATCTACAACATCTTGTACCAAGGTCTTGTCCACGATGATGCCAACACCGTTTCTCGTTCTATTTGTGCCCGAATACCAAAGTTTAAACCCTGAGTTTTCTAGATCCTTTGCCTTACTACCAACCCACTTAGTTTCTTGTAGGCACATAATATTTATCCTTCTCCTCACCATAACTTCCACTACTTCCATAGATTTTCCCGTTAAGGTTCCTATATTCCACGTTCCTAAACGCATTTTGCTCTCTTGAACTCTACCCTTCTGTCCTAGCTTCTTCACCCTCCCCCGTCTAATAGGATCAAAGTACTTCTTTTGTGTGTCCCGGTTAAAGTTGATAGGAGCATATGCTCCCAAACAACTTTGAGTGGAGTCGTTCGAAAAGAAGTTTCTATGGCCCCCTTGCTCATTTAACACTGCATCCGGGTGCCGATGGAGATACAGCGACCCTTGCTCACTTATCACTGTGCTCGGGCCACACAGCGCGCCACTTACGGGTGACGCCCTAGCTTTAGCACGATTTTGTTCTGGATTCATTTTCATAAGGATTCGACGTGATCATGGAGTGCCGGCTGTCGACTACCTGACGCCCTCCCCCTCCTCCTTTATCCGGGCTTGGGACCGGCCATGTAAGACATAGGCGGAGTTTTAGACAAAAGTCATAATTTATAAATTAATATGAACCATATTTTTTTTATTTGGATTTATGAATATAGAAATTTATAATTTTGGTGTGGATAAAAATTAGAATTTGAGACCTCTAATTTTCAAGTTTAAATTCCATGTAAATAATTATTATTTCCAAATTTTTATGAGTAAGAGTTTAACAATAAAAAATACAAAAAGCTAATCAACCAAGAGTTGCCACCACCACATACCACGGTTGCCGCCACATTACCACCACCCGCCGCTATCACCATCGCCACCACTATCCACATCGCAGTCACTACCACCATTACTAGTATATCTCCTAACTACAATCTGTTTTTTTTTTTTTTTTTTTGTCAAATTAACTACAATCTCTCATTTATATATTAAGAACTCTATACGCACATTGCATTCTGTATTTAAGTTTCATTGTTATTTTAAGTTAGCCGAATAATAAAATTCACAAGCTCTATAAAAATGAAATTCCGTCATTTTGGGTAATCTTATATTTATTTATCCAAAAGCAGTGTTGATTCGACTTATTCACTAACTTTTCCAGAATTGCTATCATCGAATATACTAAGCTTAATCTTAATCTTTTTAATAAAAAAATACACATATTTTCACGACTACAAACGCAATAGAAAGACAAAATGCAGATCGAGTGATCAATTGAAGGATTTCATGAATATAAAAGCAAGCCTAGACCAAATGCAGCTATGCCAAGGAAAGAGAGGCTAAAATAGTTAAGAAACATGTCTTCCTCATCCCCAAACCCAGATGCCAATAAGAAGCATTTTGTGCTGATTCACGGAGCCTGTCACGGGGCATGGTGCTGGTATAAGTTATCAGCTTTACTAACCTCTGGAGGTAAAATATGTACAGACGTTCTCGGATTATGCTGACCCATTGATCAAATTCATGGAGACTCTCCCACCAGAGGAGAGCGTTATCCTGGTAGGCCACAGCTTCGGTGGGCCCGTCATATCTATTGCCATGGAGATGTTTCCTGAGAAAATATTGGCGGCCGTTTTCGCCACCGCTTTCATGCCTAGTCCTACTTTCAGTTACCCTCATATAATAGAGAAGGTAATAAATTCACTCAACTAGTACTAGTACGTAGTCTAATATAAACTCGAAGCGCGCATCTCAGTTGACATATCTGGTGAATACTAACAACTAATATCCATGAAAATATATATTGTTCAGATGTTTGCTGATGTGGATTTGATGGACTATCACCATAGATTTGATAACGGACCCAACAATCCTCCAACTTCGGCAATTTTCGGGCCTAAGATCATGTCGTTACTATTGTACCAGCTCTCGCCACCAGAGGTAAAGTCTTAACAAAAAAAAAAAAAAAAAAAAAACGTAAAAACCGATCGTATGCCTGTGTCAATTTTATTTCGAGAAATTATTTCAGCACACATTTTTCACCTATGCATAGAAGGGTGCGCAGAAATCAGTTTCCTCTTGTACATATAACCATCCCTTCGAATCATGCATGTGAGCTTTATATTTCAATTGGTTGGCTAACAATAGTTCATTTTCTCTTTTCTTTCTTGGTTGATGATTTACTAATTAATTAACAGGATGTAAAACTAGTATCATCCTTGTTGAGGTTCTGTCCTGTACTGATTCATGATGAAATAAAACTCACCAAAGAGAAATATGGATCAGTTCGTAAAGTGTTTATTGTGTGCGACCAAGATCTTATAATACCGGAGAAATGGCAGAGGTGGATGATCGATGAAAATCCGCCGAATGAAGTGCAGGTGATAAATGGTGCTGATCACATGGTAATGTTCTCTAAACCGCAGGAGTTGTTCACCTGCCTCCAGGCGATTGCTGTATCATCATCATTCTAGAATGGAAATCCGGAACGCTAGCCTTTTCATGTGAAGCATCATTAATGAATAATTTTGTAGAAGAAGAAGAAGACACTTAATTGATGTAATTAATCATCAGAGGATGAATATTCTACGTCTTTTTTATTAAGTGGCATGTACATGTCACTATTCGGTATGTTGGATGCAATGGACAGATGACATCATTTAATGTATTGAGTTGTTAGCTTTAACTATTGTATTAGAAATATCAATCAATTGATCGAGAGCTTCATTTCCTCTACAATCTCTCTCTTGTTTCTATCTCTATCATCTTCTTCAGTAGACTGTACCAATCTTTCATCTTTTGCAATGTAGTTAACATTTTTTAGCATAAATTATAACTTATATTGAATGATTTCATTACCAATTGCACTGAGGTCTTTTGTGATAAAACGTAACATCTACCGAAATATGTAAGTGGTTAAGTTGAGATTTCGTTGTGATTAGTAGCGAGTCTGGACCCATTTTTGAAATCTTGACATGCTAATCGTTATGTTGAATTGAGAGGTAACAGGTTTTGACTATGTTTTCTTGTTTTTTTTTTTTTTTTCTTTTTTTTTCTGTCTTATAAGTTGTAGTAGTTGTATCTATCAATTTCATATGGGGGTGTGTTATCCACACACCTCTTTTTACTTCTCATACACCTCTTGTTAATTTATGTCCATTGATCTTCTTCAATTCATCCGATCCGAAGGTTGAAAACCAAAAAGATATGGGAGAAGTAAAAAGGGGTGTGTGGATATCATACCCTTTCACATGTTTGTTGCAATGTGAGATTCGATTACACATTTCGATTGAATTTTGATGTTGTTTTGGGACTGTACGGGTGTGTATTGCACTTAAATTGGAAAAAAACAGGCCAACAGCGCTCGCTTCCCTAGGGTTCTGTGGCTGCGGAGTCGGCGTTGGCGGCAACGGCGTCTGATTTCTCTGCCGGTGTCAAACAGTTCGAGGGACGATCTAGTTTGTTCTGGAAGGTGTGGACGATCTGATTCATCTTGGTTTGCTCGGAGATTCTACCGTTGTCGTCTTCCTTGTTGGTTCTACTGGCGTCTCTGTCATTGATTTATGGTACGATCTTAGTTGGATTGAATTCACCACGACGATTTGCCCTTGGTCTTTCTTGGCTACGCTGGAGAAAGTCCCGTCTCCTCCAAATCATGTTTCCAAAGCTTGGACTTGTGCCTCCATTCTCTCTGATTCGGTGGAATCAACCGTGCACCTCAGTCAGCTTCCTGCTCCTTTGGTACGTCGAGATAAAACCTATGTCAAGATTAGTGAGGATCTCTATCAAAATCAGTTGCAATCGTTCAAAACAAATCTTATTGGCCGTCTTCTGCTCAAAAGGGGTTCCACTCCGGTTAAAACTGAAGCCTTGAAATCATCATTGGCTGCGTTATGGCGTCCAGTTGCCTCATGGCGTCTTGTACCATTGTGTAAGGGTTTTTTTGACATCCATTTCAGTACCAAAGATGATATGCGACGTCTGTGGGGAGGAGGTACTTGCACTCTGACTAATGGGTTATTTTGTCTCTCTCAATGGAAGCTTGATTTCAAACCAGGGAACACTCTACACCAGACTCATGCTCAAGTCTGGATTAAAATTTATGGACTGAGCCAAGAATATTGGCATCCACAACATTTAATGGAATTTGCTCGTGGGGTAAGTACTCAATTACAATTCGATAGAGTAACAAAAGAGCGATTGTATGGATATTATGAAAGGGTTTTGGTGGATGTGGACCTAGCATGCGATCTCCCTCATTCTATCATGGTTGAACGGGATAGTCATGGGTTTCCAATGGATATTATTTATGAAAACTTGCCACCTAAATGTAGCAATTGTGGTGTGGTCGGTCACTTGTTTGTTAATTGTCGATATGTACGTAAGGTGGATGATCAAAGGGGACGTTCCTCTAATAGAATAGGCAAATCAAAAGCTATATCCAAAAGCCATGTTCGATAGAAGTATCGCCCGATTCACGATACGGCAACTCTTGATGTTAACAATGGTAAGTTTGATGCTGTCGCTATGGCAGACCATGCTATAGATGCAGCTATCAATCATGAATTGGAAAAAAAAAAATGCAAATGTAGTTATTTCTCATGATGATCTATTTCTCCAACAAATAAACGAAGATGTGGTTGTTTCTCATGATGTCGCTTTGCCTCCTATGGATATTAGGAAAATGGATAGTATAGTACCTGATATTAGTGATGATGATATTTCACCTATACAAGTTCTTCATCAACAGACCACTATGGGTCCCTCTTCTATCTTGGTTTCTGATAAACCAACTACTAATAATTTGGGTTTTATTCTAGCAAAGTGGTTGAAAATTCAGATTTACTTTCTATTGCTGTGGAACCTGTTGGTCCTCCTTGTTGAGAGTTGTCCTACATTGATGAGGGACAAGGTTTGCTATGTGCTTATATGATATTGGGCTACTCCTCATATTGTCAATTGGTTTTATGGTGGAACCTCAATTTTATCATGTATCAGAGCAAGGTTGTGCCAAATGGCCACACGCGCTCCACGCCATCCAGTTGTTGTCCACGTGTAGGCTTGAAAATCCGCCACACGTGCGGGGGTGTGTTGAGAGTTGTCCCACATCGGTGAGGGACAAGGTTTGCTATGTGCTTATATGATATTGGACTACTCCTCATATTGCCAATTGGTTATATGGTGGGACCTCAATTTTATCACTCCTCCAGGGTTTGAAAATACCCATGTTTGTGTTAATAAGATTATCATTTCGCCTAGTCTGGTTAACTTGGTTACTTCAAGGGCACAAAAGGATCTTCAACATGTTACATCTTGGTTTGATATGGCGAAATCGGAGGTATCTTCGAATACCGTTAGTGCATTCACTATTGGGAAGGATATTGATGATACCGACATGACTCGTTCTTTCGAAATCACAAAAGCAATGATTACGGAAAAAACTTCGTGATGGTGATTCGCGTCCTGAGCCCATCGAGACACGGGCTAGGACTGCTTCTAAAAAAATTACTCAATGACGCTGCTTTATTGGAATATTAGGGGCATTGGCAATCGTCCAACACGCTGAGCTCTTCCTAGTATTATCTGTATATATTCTCCATATATTATTTGTATTGCCGAACCATTTGTTCCTGTCAACCGGGTTCGTCCTTACTTTTGGAGGTTAATTGGTATGACTTTACTAGGGGTTAATGATCATGGCCTTCAGCAACCTAACTTACGGATTTTTCATTCAGTGCAAGTCTCTTCTCATAAGGTAGTTTGTGCCTCTAATCATTTCGCCTAGTCTGGTTAACTTGGTTACTTCAAGGGCACAAAAGGATCTTCAACATGTTACATCTTGGTTTGATATGGCGAAATCGGAGGTATCTTCGAATACCGTTAGTGCATTCACTATTGGGAAGGATATTGATGATACCGACATGACTCGTTCTTTCGAAATCACAAAAGCAATGATTACGGAAAAAACTTCGTGATGGTTATTCGCGTCCTGAGCCCATCGAGACACGGGCTAGGACTGCTTCTGAAAAAATTACTCAATGAAGCTGCTTTATTGGAATATTAGGGGCATTGGCAATCGTCCAACACGCTGAGCTCTTCGTAGTATTGTCTGTAAATATTCTCCATATATTATTTGTATTGCCGAACCATTTGTTCCTGTCAACCGGGTTCGTCCTTACTTTTGGAGGTTAATTGGTATGACTTTACTAGGGGTTAATGATCATGGCCTTCAGCAACCTAACTTACGGATTTTTCATTCAGTGCAAGTCTCTTCTCATAAGGTAGTTTGTGCCTCTAATCAACATGTTTTTGTTCATTTTAATGTGAATGGTATTACACATGGTATTTCCTTTGTTTATGCGGCTACTACTGTGGTGGAACGCCGTTCTATTTGGCTTTCACTTGCTCATGATTGTTCTATTTTTGTTGGACCTCAACTTATTTTGGGAGATTGTAATGCTGTTTTGTGTGTGCATGAAAAAATTGGTGACATTCTACCACGACGTTCTTCTTGCTAGGAATTTCAGGCAATGGTTGATATGTGTGGTCTTTTACCAGTTGACACTAAAGGCTCTCCTTTTACATGGGCAAATGATCATGGCATTTCTTCACACATTGAAATGCTTCTTGATCATTTGTTTTTGTTCTTCCTCTTGGTATGACACCTGGCCAGTTACTAATTGCTCAACTCTTGCACGTCATTCTTCGGACCATAATCCACTTTTAGTCTCTTTTCAACAGTACATTGCACAATTTCCCACACCTTTTCGGTTTCAACGTGTTTGGTTAGACCACTTGGATTTTATCAATTTTGTAAAGAAGGCTTGGGGTTCTTTCCAGGTTTTTGGGTGTCCAATGTATGTTTTGCAATCAAAGCTTAAATTATTGAAGCCTCTTCTCAAAGCTTGGAATTCTAATGCTTTCGGTAATGTTAACACCGCAGTCGACTTTGCTCGGAATGTCAATGCATTAGAATCTATTCAGCTTGAGATTTCTACTTTAGGGTTTTTCGAGATTTGGCATGAGGCTAAGTTACGAGCGCATTCTCATCTCTCTTATGCTTTAATTGTTCAGGAAAAATTTTAGAGTGACAAGGCTCGTTTAAAATGGTTACAAGATGGGGATCGAAATACAAGTTACTTTCATTAGATTGCTAAAATTCGTCACGATCGTAATTTTATTTCCTCTTTGCAAATTGGTTAGAACTTGGTGGAAATGTTGATTCTTTGTGATCTCATGTTGTCGATTATTTTTCTACTGCTTTCTTTAATGATGGCTCCACTACTAATATAGGTATGGTTTGAAGGTTGATTTCTCCTATGGTTTCTACCTATGAAAATGATTCATTACTAGCTGTCCTTACCTTTGATGATGTTCGTTCCATAGCATTTTCTATGGATCCTAATAGTGCTCCTGGTCCGGATGGTTTTGGCTGGCATTTTTTTCGTGCCGCTTGGGATTTTGTTGGAATTGATGTTGTGAGAGCAGGTCGCTCGTTTTTTCTGTCTGGTTATATTCTCCCTAATCTCAATTCTAATTTTGTGGCTTTGATTTCGAAATCACCAGAGGCTAATATTATATCCCAGTTCCGTCCAATTGCTTTGGCTAATTTTTCCTTTAAAATTAATACCAAGATACTTGCTAGTCGTCTTGCTCCTATTGCTGCCCGAATTATTTTGCCAAACCAGTTTGCTTTTCTCAAAGACAAGAATATTTCAGATTGTATCTTATTAGCTTCAAAAGGTATTAATTTGCTTGATAATAGGAATTATGGTGGGAATGTGACCACTAAATTTGATGTGGCTAAGGCCTTTGATACATTAAGCTGGAGTTTTCTCACAAATGTTCTATCAGCTTTTAGGTTTCATGCAACGTTTTTCAAGTGGATTGATGTTATTCTCGCCCTAGCATGTTTGTCTATTATTTTTAATGGATCTCCAATTGGCTTTTTTGGTTGTTCACGAGGGGTTCATCAGGGGGATCCGCTGTCTCCTCTTCTTTTTTGTCTTACTGAAGAGGTTTTTAGTAGAGGAATCCTTGAACTTCGTAATTTCAGGCCGTACTAATTCTATTTTCTCTCCTCATGGGGTAGTGGCTCCATCACATCTTCTTTTTGCTCATGATATCCTTGTGTTTTGTAGAGGTGATAAGAGAAGTTTACAAAACCTCATGGCTTTCATGGATAAGTACGATGTTAACTTTGGTCAATTTATTAGTAAGCCAAAGTCTTGTGTTTACATCAGAAAATATGCTCTGCCACGTCAAAAAGGTAATTGTTTCTTGGTTGGGGATTTCTCATGGTGAGTTGCCTTTCACTT
This sequence comes from Malus domestica, assembly GCF_042453785.1. Classification (NCBI taxonomy): domain Eukaryota; kingdom Viridiplantae; phylum Streptophyta; class Magnoliopsida; order Rosales; family Rosaceae; genus Malus; species Malus domestica. The sequence continues at coordinate 13,196,992 of NC_091662.1, forward strand.
ATTTAGGTGTTCCTCTTTTTCGTTGAAAACCCAAACATTCTTTTTTCCAGCCTCTAACTGATAAGGTGCAGCAATGTATGTCACATTGGAATGGTCACTTTCTATCTATGGCGGGTCGCCTCACACTGGTTAAATTTGTGGTAGTCAGTATGTTATCTCATAGTTTTTCAATTTATTCATGGCCTGCTTCTATTCTAGCTCAAGTATGTTATTGGGCTTGTAATTTTATTTGGACTAGTTCTGCAGATTCGCGAGGGTTTTCGACAGTCTTTTGGAAAAAGTGTTGTGTTACTTATTGTGAAGAGGGTCTTGGTATTTGTAATTTTGCTTCTTTAAACAAATCTTTTCTTCTTAAGAAGTTTTGGGACATTTTGACCACCTCCTCTATGGCTGCAATTATTTTTCGAGGCCACTTTATTAATTGTTTGGGACTGCCTTGTTTGTCGTATAAATGTTCCTCCATGTGGCCTGAGTTGTGCCCTCTTTTTGGAGATATTATCTCTAGATCTCATTGGATTATTGGTACCAGTCACAAAGTTTCTTTTCGGCTTGCAATTTGGTTAATTGAGCCCATTGTGGATGCTTTGGAAATTCCCATGTCTATGCGAAATTCATTGAAATCTAAAGTTTCTGATTTTATATATAATGGTCACTAGTGTCAACCTGCTTTCCTTAATAATCGGATGCACTCAATATGGAATAAGTTGCTCTCTATTACTTTGCCAATGGATCCTGGAGTGGATGACTTATTGGTTTGGAATGATGCTACTAATGGTCATTTAACACTTACTCGGGCTTATGATTTTAAAAGAAGTAAACAACCTCTAGTTACTTGGGTAATTGGGTTTGGCGTTCTTGCTACCGTCCTCGTAATTCAATTGGGTTTGGTGATCTTGCTACTGTCCTCGTAGTTCAATTATTTTATAGAAGTATATGCCTGGTAAGCTTGTCACCGATATTCTTTTGCAAGATTGAGGATTTTCTTTGGCGTCTATATGCTCATTCTATCGCTCAACAATTGAGACACCTTCTCACCTCTTTTTCAGTTGTAATTATTCTCACCAAATTTGGTCTTCATGTTTGCGTTGCTTTAAGGTGGACATAAATTTTTATGACATTTTAAGTTTTTTTTTCATATCCTCTTGAACATGGTTTTGGCTCTCAAGTTCAAGTTTTGTGGTGGGGGATGATTGGCGTGAGTTGTTATTCTATTTGGGCGGCCCACAATGCATTGCGTTTTGAGGAATTATCTCCTTATGTTTCCACTATTGTTCGTGATATTAAGTTGTAGTTGACTGAGATTGATTCTTTGAGCACTAGTACCATGCGAAACTTTGTGTCTGATCTTTGTATTCTTTGTGCCATTGATTCATGAGGTTCTATAGCTGCCACTTCCTATTTCTTTGATTAAGGTTAACACTGATGGTGCGACTCATGCTGCGACTCGTTTGGCGAGTATTGGGGGTATTTTTGGAGATCAGTTTAGCAGTTGTTCAGGCTGTTTTGCAGCTTCAATTGGAATTTCTTATTCTTTAGAAGCAGAGTTACATGCAGTTATTCATGCCTTGGATTTGGCTTGGGTAAACAATTGGAATGATTTGTGGATCGAATGTGATTCTTCTTTAGTGGGTCCTTTTTCTTTCTTCTACTTCTTGCAAGATTCATTGGCGTCTACGTGTTCGTTGGATTAATTGCCTTGCTCTTCTCTCTTATATGCACATTCGTGTCACTCATATTTTTCGAGACGGTATTGTAGTTGCTGATTGTTTGGTTAATTTCAATGTAGATCATTCTGGGAGTTTATATTGAGACTCTTGTCCTCCTAGTACAACTTCTGCTTACATTCATAACCTTTCTTCACGGCCTAATTTTAGGTTTTGGTAGTTTGGTCCTTGATGCTTGCAGAAGTATTAACTTTCATTGAGGCAGTTCATGCTATTTTGCACCTGCCACCATGCTCGTGACTTTGAGTTTCATCTTGTTGTTTGTTTTCGTTGATATTTCTTTGTTTTTCTCTTAACGGGTTTTGGCTCCATCTCTCTGCTTGTATTGCTTTATTTTTACTTTTCTTTATTTAATAAATTCAGAGATAGGGGACCCCCGGAGGGGTCGTTCTATCAGGGAGTTAGCCCTTTCTCATCACTATGAGCAGGAAGGAAGTAGTCTACTTGTAGTTGACAGCTAATCTTGGGGTTTGGTTCTTTCTTTCCGCATTGTGTAGGTTTAGAGAGTAAGGTTTCTACTATTGTAGTCCAACGACCAAGCCTTATGCGTAGCTCGACTCGCCTAATCCATTATCATCCTTGCATTTAAAAAAAAATACACATAAATTATTGGATTTCAAGAGATATATGTTAGGTCACATGTTCTAAAGTCCATATTTAATTTGGAACGTAGCTTATATATTTGCTTAAACGTCAAATATTGTTGCTAACAATGACATGCGGTGCCTTGCAGCATTTGACAACTGAAGAGTCCAATGTTGATGCGTGAAATGATATTAGTAGTAGCAGTACAGAAAAAGTCACAGACCATGTTGAATAACGTGAAAAGTCTCACACCTCCGATCAAACAACACAAATTAGAACTTATATTACTTTAACTTTTAATTGGATCGACGTCTTTTGTAGAAGGCCTTCATATAATTACACGAGTGATTAAGTAAGGAAAATATTAATATAATTAGCATTAAATCACGACACATATATCTTAAACTTAAACAAACCTTACTCATCATTTCATGTAAGGCGCCATTTGGTTCTTGGCCAAGAGAAATGCTAAGGAGACTCTCTCAAAAGTGAACTTTCTAAGGACTATTTGTTACTTCACAGTTTAAAATCAATTCATGTGGCAATACTATAAATATTGTGCAAAAAACATAAGGTGACAGAAATCCAAAGAGAGTTCCACTTTTAAAAGAGTTTTGTTAGCATTTCTCCTTGACAAAATATGTGGCTCTGAGTTAGGAAACTACTTTTCTAGCAAATTGGAGTTGGGAATACTATACATGTCATGGCTCATGTCACGACTTTTGACTTGCGACCCAAGTATTAGTTCTCTGATCGATTTCTATAAATAAAAGTAAGACGAGAGATGCAAACCCTATCAAGGAAATTGAGAGTTAATGATACAGAAAATATTATTGGAGAACATGACAGAGAAGCTCCTTTTGTTTTTCCTTTTATTTATTTGCTTGGCAAAAGCTAGCACCTCAACCCCATCCCCGCCCTCCAACATTCACAACCAAACTCAAAGTCCAAAACATTTTGTATTGATACATGGAGCTTGTCATGGAGCATGGAGCTGGTATAAGGTGGCAACTCTCCTCAAGGACTCAGGTCACAATGTCACAGCTCTAGACTTGGGAGCATCGGGGATCAACCCGATTCAGGTACAGCAGCTCCCTTCGTTATCGGAATTCGTCGAGCCCTTGACAAAGCTCATGGTGTCTCTACCACCAAATGAAAAGGTTATCCTTGTGGGTCACAGCTTGGGGGGCGCAGTCATATCTATTTTCATGGAGTGGTTCCCTCATAAAATTGTTGCTGCAGTATATGTCACGGCTTTTATGTATGGTCCTACTCTCAATTTCTCAACTACATATGCAGAGGTAATGAATTTCATATATACTAAAAGTGTAAACGTTCCGCTATATATCGTAAAACCTCAATACGTGAATGTTTGATAAAATAATAACCTCAGTTAAATAATAAATTTTCCAATCCCAACTCGGGTCAGATTACTAAGATAATAACCTTGCTAAATGCATAAGATAATCATTTTTCTTAGAATCCTTGAAGGCCCAATGAATATATAAATTAATAATTTATAAAATACATAGAGAAATAACACATAAAATTCATAATACATACTTAGGATCATTTCTCTAGTCATATTCACTTGATATATTAGAGAAACCACTCATATATACAATATTTTTTCTAACTCGAAATATTTTGCTGGTTTGTGCCTCTTAACATTGTTATTTTTCATCTCATCCGACAAATACTATGCTGGCCTTCTAAAAGCGTTTGATACTGTTGGTTGCTTGATAGAAATCAACTGATACTTTTGTTGAACCCATTGTTTCCAGGTCCTTGAACCCATTGATCAGTCAATGTAGATTTTTTTAATTCCTTTCAAATGACATGTCGTAGATGAACAAGTTGTGATAATTGTAAGGAGTCTAAAGAGATTACTTATATATAAAGAGATTATGTTGCAAGTACATAAAACATAGAAGTACCTTATTTTTTAGGAAATTAATTTTTATAATACTTGATCGTCTTGTTCTTAAATTATCTTAAAAGTTATAAATTATTCATTTATCGAATAACTTCTTTAAAATAATAAGTTTTTTTTCCCAACATTATTCATTTATGGAGGTTTTACTGTATACCTCATTTATTGGTCATATATCATACTAACCTCATTTGGTGAATCAAGAAATGCAATGAATAAATATGGCTGTGAACACGGAAAATTCCTGAAACGAAAGAGACAAGAACAACGTGCACAAACAAATATTTGTATTTAGATGATTTTGGGTTACAATCTCTCTCTATTTTGATCCTCTGATTCGATCTCCGTAAGGTGTTGATTTATGGATGTTTCGTTGATCCAAGGGCCGTCGGGGCTTGATCTTGGATGAACTGTTTGGAAGTTTCTTTAAAGGGCCGTGGGCTTGATCTTTGAAGGTGGATTTGAACGGATCTTCAAGGAGCCGTTGGGGCTTGATCTTGAGGATGAATGTTTCTTCAAGGGCCGTTTGAGGCTTGATCTTGAATAACGGTGATGAGCGGATCTTCAAGGGCTTTTGGGCTTGATCTTGAAGAAACAGTGATGAACAGATCTTCAAGGGCTTTTGGGCTTAATCTTGAAGAACGGTTGGATGTGTGTGGATTTGTCGACGTTGTTGATCCAAAGGGCCGTTGGGGCTTGATCTTGGATGAACGGATGATGAACGATGGTGCTTTCTTCAAGGGCCGTCGGGGCTTGATCTTGAATTGGTGGATGATTGTTGATCCAAAGGGCCGTTGGGGTTTGATCTTGGATGAACGATGAACGAAGAACGAAAAGAGCTTTCTTGATTCTTCGGGAACCTGGATGCTTGAGAGCTTCGGAGTTTCAGAGCTTCAGAGCTTCAAGGTGTAATATGAATTGGTTTCCTCCAAATGAATGAAATGGGCTTGTATTTATAGAATTTATCAAGGCCTAATTTTGAATATAATATCCCAGATGAAATAAGTCGTTTCTGCCAGGTGTTGACACGTATCCTATTTGATGACTTTTCCAACTCATTTCAATTTTCGTTGAGTCACACGCTACGTGTAAAATTTATGTAATACATGAGCGTTGACACTTTGATTTATCGGTCAACATTTATTTACCAAAATTTCGATGTCTACAAATGCCCCAACTTCAAGGCACGTCGTATACATGTGCTTGTCACGTGTAGGAGATGCGTTTTGAAGTCCTTTACTGTAGATGTCGATCCAAGGGCCGTCGAGGCTTGATCTTGAATTAGGCTGGAGATTTCTTCAAGGGTCGTTGATGCTTGATCTTGAATTGGGCTTGAGATTTCTTCAAGGGCCGTTGAGGCTTGTTCTTGAACTTTCGTTTGAAATTTCTTCAAGGGCCGTCGAGGCTTGATCTTGAAGGTTGAAATTGGACCACAAGGAGCTTCATGTGGTAGATGATCTTTGGTTTTGGTAGTGGGTGAATCGGCACATATTTTGTTGCGCTTGTTGACTTTCCACAGCTTTGATCTTGAACTGGGTTGGAGGATTTTCTGGATTCCTCCAATTGTTGATTTTCCATAGCTTATTCTTGAACTAGATTTTGATTCAAAGGTGGTAGACACTTAATCTTGAATCGGACTTGTGATTTCTTCAATGGCCGTCGAGGCTTGATCTTGAATTTGGCTGGAAACTTCTTCAAGGGCCGTCGAGGCTTGATTCTTGAAGGTTGACTCGAACATATTGCAAGCAGGCACGAGGTGAAGGTGACGACTTGTTGCTTTGTTCAATTTTTCTAATTCACACCTGAGCAGTTTGGTCAGCGGTATGATCTTCAAGATTGATGGGCTCTTCTTCCAGTTGGTGACTTGATCTTTAAGGATTTGATTCAAGGGTGGTGAATCGGCACGTGCAGCCCACAACGCCTAGTAAGTCGACCCAAGAATTTGAGGGTCAAAACGAGTTCTTCATCTCAGACTCTTTCTGCCGAGTTGACTGTGCATGCTGCATTCTTCTCTGCTTGTTTCTTCAGGCAGATATGGCAGCTTCTCAAGTTCTTCAGCTCGGACTCTTTCTGCTGAGTTGACTGTGCAGACTGCATTCTTCTCTGCTTGTTCCTTCTGCACCTTGTCTCCACATGCTGCAAGGTATCATTTTCACTTGCCTTATCTGTTCTCCAGGCAGATGTGGCAGCTTCTTTGGAAGTACAGCAGCAGTGGGAAACGAGTACTCGAGAGCAGTGCTAGGTAGGCAATCAGGGAAGGGTTCCAAGCAGTCGGTTCCTTACCCGAGTTTGACTGGAAGTTCCGGCATATTGTTTTCTTTATCCTTGTCTTTGTAGGTAAGAACAAGGACAAAGGAAAGGACAGGGAGAACGCATGATATGAGATACTCTTGCTTTCTACCCTGGTGATATGAGATACTTTTGCTTTGGAGTCATTGGCTTGCAGAGGTATCCCAAGGAATAAGGAACATTGAATGACTCGAAAGGCTTCGTTGGGAAAGCATTTTTTGGAGATGAAGAAATGCTCTGTATGTTTGCCTTGCTATGGAAGGCGAAGGTAGACATTTATAGGAAGTTCTTTGATACCTGTAGAGGTACTATTCTTTCACTCGTGTCGGCAACCAATGCGTGATTGATCTATATGGCTTTACGTGCTTTCTTCTTTATCAGAAATCTTCGACAAATTGTCCGTAATTTCCGCCAAGCTGAGTGTGCATGTGACAGGTGTTGACGCGGCTGAAAAAGACTGGCGCCTCTTCGATAACTGGGATCGGCGCTTCGACAAATTACCCGTGATTTCCGCAAAGCTGAGTTTGCGTGTGATGGGTGCTGACGTGGCTGAAAAAGACTGGCGCCTCTTCGATATCTGGGATCGGCGCTTCGACAAATTGCCCGTGATTTTCGCAAAGCTGAGTTTGCGGGTGCCGACGCGTCTGGAAAAGCAAGATGCTTCTCCGATTTCTGAGCTTGCCTCTTCGATTTTTTAATGGCCTTTTCGAATTCTGAGCTCACATCTTCGATCTCTAAAATCTCGTCGAGTGCTGATTTTTTATAGAGGCACGCAGTTCGTTTCAAAGCACACTTGAATTTTCGCTTGTGAAAACTCCCTTCTTGCACTTCTAAGATCTTGATTTGTCCGATCTCTTCTTTCTTCAACACTTTGAAAATGTCTGGACCATCCGACCGTCGTTTTGACTTGAATCTTGGTGAAGAGGCAGTCCTGCATTCTCCAGACAACATATGGCGCCCATCCTTCATATCCCCTACTGGTCCTCTTACCGTTGGGGACTCGGTGATGAAGAATGATATGACCGCTGCGGTGGTGGCCCGGAACCTTGTCACTCCCAAAGATAACAGACTACTTTCCAGGCGGTCTGATGAGTTGGCTGTTAAGGAGTCTCTGGCTCTTAGTGTGCAGTGCGCGGGTTCTGTGTCCAACATGGGCCAACGCCTATTTGCTCGAACCCGTCAAGTTGAATCGTTGGCGGCTGAAGTGATGAGTCTCAAACAGGAGATTAGGGGGCTCAAGCATGAGAATAAACAGTTGCACAAGCTCGCACACAACTATGCCACAAACATGAAGAGGAAAATTGACCAGATGCAGGAATCTGATGGTCAGATTTTACTTGATCATCGGAGGTTTGTGGGTTTGTTCCAACAACATTTGCCTTCGTCTTCTGGGGCTGTACCGCGTAGTGAAGCTCCGAATGATCAACCTTTGGCTCCTCTTCTTCCTGGAGTTCCGCCAAGTGGTGTGACTTCAAACAGTCAACCTCTGACGTCTCTTTTTCCTAGAGCTCCACCGAGTACTGAGACACCACCTGAGCAATAAAGACTCCCTCCCGTTTGTTTGCACATTTGTAAATTTTTTTTTTCTTTTTTTTTTCTTTTTTTTTTTTTTTGGTATGTAGAATGCAATTTTATGTAAAATTTCCAAAAATAAATAAATAAAATGGACTTTTATTTCTCTTGATGCTTTTTTTTTTTTGCTATATATATATATATATATATATATATATATATATATTATACCCACACACATATATATATATACACACATACATATATACATACATACATATATATATATTATTTTAATTTTTAATTTTTAATTTTTTTTTTATTTTTTTCGTCTGCTTTCACATGGTGCTTGATCCACCATTCCCCTTTTTTTCACGTGGTTCTTTGCTTTGCTCCACCACTCTTTTTTTTTTTTGTATAAATTAAGATGCTTGGCTGAGGGATTTTGTAGGGAAGGACGAAGAGGACGGAGAGCTGGAGTTTAAGGAAGAGCTTCTCGGTCGGCTAGTCGTTTGACAGCGGTCTTTGAAGTTGGTGGCAGCTGCGAGGCAAGAGACGGAGGAGGAGGAAGAAGGAGGAGCACGGAGAACGCTGTTTGAGGTAGCAAGAGTTGCCGAGGTTGCGTAACCGTAGAGGCGGCAGGCCATTCTTGTGCTTCTGACTCAGTAGACTCGGCTGCCAACTCATCTGCAATTGGAATTGCAAGCCCATCAACGACGAAGACGACCATCGCAAGACGACACCGCTCGGATGATGACGCATACTTTGTTCTCGAGCCATCGATGCCATTCCGATCCTTCTATTCATAACAGAATTATTTCCCATTGCTGCTCTTATTCCATTCGCCATGGCAGGCTGCTGACCAAGTCCCCTTCTCGCCGGACGTCGAACCCAAATGGCCCGAATGCTTGGTCTTGAGCTTAGCGCGGACGCCAATCACAGGTCAAACGCCAAGCTTCCGGCTCAAATCAACGACCAAATCGAGCTCCTCCTCTTGCTCGAGAACAACCACGGTAAGCTTGCGAGTGTACAGCGCCAGAGAAATGTATTCCAAGTCTTTGAATCCGTTGCAGATGAGAAGGGCATCGGGGTTACCCTTGCATAAGCAGCTCATGGCCAAGAGGAGCTCCGGCTTCGACTCGACTTCCAGTCTGAACCGGAACGGCGATCCAAACTTGACAATCTCCTCCACGACGAACCGGTCCTGGTTGCATTTCACCGAGTACACGCCCTGGTAGTGGGACCCGTAGTCGTGGGACCGGATCGCCAGATCGAAGGCGTCCTGGAGCGATCGAGCCTGTTCTTGAGCACATCGGGCAGGTGATCAATGAGCGGTGGCAGCAACCCGAGCCCACAGTCCGGTTTCGGATCCGAAACCTTCTTCACGATCTTCAGCAGATCGATCTCCTGGTGCGGCAGAGTCGCCCTCCCGTGAGGACGGATGGCAACGTTGCCGGAGGAATTGACGGTGAAGTAGGGCCCACCCTAGGCATCGATTCGGTAGAGGTCGGATGAGAAGGACGGGGACCAATAGGAATTGTTGGCGGCGGGTGTGATGTGAGGAACAGTTTCCACAGAACTTGTTGGAGTTGATGTGGAACAATGCGAGATCCGTGAGCAGCCCGAGCTCCTCCGGCAAGTACCTGGCAATGTCGCCGTGGTTGAGGTCGATCCCGGCCACGGTCCTGATCGTGCTGTTGTCGAACGCCTTGGTGCAGAAAACTGCGGTGTACTTGCAGACATTAGATCCCACCCAATTGCCCGTGATGTTGAGCGGGTTGGAGAGAATGGCATGCTTCAACGCCTGCAGAGCTATGTAAGCGTTCCGGAGCCAGTCATTTCTCGAAGACGAGAGAGGGGTCGACGGTCACGAGCTCGCCGCGGTCGTCGAACTCGTCGCGGTAGTAAAGGAGCTGGCGGTTCTTGATGTAGAGGGCTTCCTCGTCGGAGAGGGCTCCATGGCTAACAATGTGGCTGCTGCGGCGGTGCTGGTGTCGATCCTCCTGAGCAGCAACACAATAGAAGAGTGATGACGCGGCAAGGAAAAGGGCAGTGAGGAGAAGTGAGAGGTGGACGAGGGTGGAACGCTTGCAATCCGAGGAGAAGGCTATGATAGAGAGCTTTGGGAAAGAATGGTCTTTTGGGCTGCTCATTTTCATGGATTTGGGCTCCGGAGGTGATGATCCCTTTGGGCTTCGATAAGGGCCTGGGCTGCACAGGCTTTGGGCTTCACAAGCACAATCAAGTGCCTTCTTGCTGATTTTTTTTTTTTTTTTTTTTTAAGAAACTGTAATTTAATTGTGTACAAAGAAAATTGCAATTTTTTTTTAACAAAATAAATTTGTAATAAAATTGACCTTCATCAATGAAACACTTATTTATTTATTTTAAAAAAATACAAAGTAATCACATATGTATTCTTTCTTTTTCTTTTTTTTTTGTTGTGAAACATTTTTTTTTTATTTTGAGGTGACTGAACTTGAAATTGAATATTCAAGCTGCCTACGTACCCTTCCAAAGAAAGAGATCAAGTCAAAACGTAGTTCAAATACATACATATTTTTTTGGAATTTTCTTTTTGTGCCGTTTGCAGTTTTAACTCATGCAGGCAATGAGTGTTAGTGTCGTTTGCAGTTTCAACTCGTGCAGGCGAGGAGTCTCGTGTCCTACAGTTTAGGCTCGTGCGGACAAGGAGCTTTTGGTTCGTGCAGTTTAGGCTCGTGCGAACAAGGAGCATTGTGTCTTACAGTTTAGGCTCTTACAGACAAGGAGCTTTGGTGAATTTGTCAAGCAATTTTGGAGAGGCGTTCCTCATAATCTTCATAGCAAGGAGCCTTGACCGAGTGATTGAAAAAGTCTTCAGGAAAGAAATCACGCATTGTGATAGGGATGGACGATCTATGTGTCAAAATTTCATCATCTTCAACACGTTCATGTTGCTTTGAAGGTTGACAAGAGCTGCTTTGCCCCCTTTCCAATTGGCGGACATGTGGAGGAGACGTATGCTTCTTGTGCAATTTCTTAGGAGTGACTTGAGTCCATCCTTCAATTTTGCTTGTCTTGGACGATGCCCCCAGCGGTTGAGGTGAAAACTTTGAGTCGGAAGAGCCAGATGTGAAGGTGGTATAGTTTGACTTCGCCACTTCGTCAAGATCTAGCTCGATGATTCCTTTCTGAGCCAGTTTCATGATAAGATCTTTCAGCACGAAACATTTTTCTGTCGGATGACTGATGAAGCGATGGAATTTACAGTATCTTGGATTATCGGTACGATTCATCTCTTCCGACCGTCTGCACTCAGGCAAACTGATCACCTTCTTGTCCAACAGGTCATCCAGCATGGCAACCACATCAGAGTCGGGAAATGGATAAGTCTTCTCTTCAAGCTCCTTCAAAGTGCGTCTACGCATCTCTTGATCACGAAAAGCTTCGTTTTGAATCGCCTTGCCTCATGTGGAGATTTTGACGGGAGCTGTATTGACCGTCATCGCTTCCTTGGTGGGTTTCCATGCAGTCTTTTCCGCCTTTGTCCCAAGAACTTTGTCGTCCTTATAGTCGGTGACCGGTTCTTTCTTCCCATGATGGGCGATGCTCAACTCCATGTCATGGGCGCGAGTGGCCAATTCCTCGAAGGTCCGTGGTTTAATGCCTTGAAGGATGTATTGCAAACCCCATTGCATGCCTTGGATGCACATCTCGATTGAAGAGGTTTCCAAGAGCCTGTCCTTACAATCGAGGCTTAGAGTGCGCCATCTGTTGATGTAGTCAATGACTGGCTCGTCCTTCCACTGCTTTGTGCTCGTTAGCTCTAGCATGCTCACAGTGCGGCGGGTGCTATAGAAGCGGTTGAGGAATTCCCGCTCTAATTGCTCCCAACTGTTGATGGACTCAGGCTCCAGATTCGTGTACCACTCAAAGGCGTTTCCTTTCAGCGAGTGCACAAACTGCTTGGCGAGGTAATCCCCTTCGGTTCCTGCGTTGTTGCAGGTTTCAACGAAGTGGGCAACGTGCTGTTTCGGGTTTCCCTTTCCATCAAATTGCATGAACTTTGGTGGTTGATAACCCCTCAGCATCCTTAAGGCGTCGATCTTCTTTGAATACGGCTTTGAGTACAACCCGGAGGTATTTGAGCTCCCTTCGTATTGTGCCTTGATGGTGTTGGTGATCATCTCTTGCAGCTGCTGGATAGAAAGAGATCCCATGAGTGCCGCTGCTTGGTCTGGCTCGGGCTTCGCATCGTTTTTCTCCACCTGAGGCTCATCTTCTGGGTTAGGGTTCTCGTTGTCCTGTGGCTCCAGTCGGCTGACGAGTGCAGCGATTTGCAAGTCTTTTTCTTCCACAGTTCGGGTTAGCCTTGCGATTGCTTCATTCATCTGAGCTAGTTGTTCTTCAACGGAGGTAACGCCGATAGTCATGACTTGTGCGACTAATAGACGTGACTTTCCTTTAGACATCCAGGATGCTGATGAAGAACGTCGTTGGCTGCTTTGAGATGTCATCTTATGTGCCTCAGCATCATGCTTCGGTGTCCCCAGCGAGGTCAGGTTGATGACAGACTCGCACCTTGGATGCTCCCCTTGCTCTTTTAGCGGCACCAATTTTGAAGTGGCATGTTGAGGAGCGGTTGTGGCGCCAATGGATTGTCCGTTTGCGGCAGAAGTGCTTAGGATCTTTCCCTCAATGGTTGCAAGAACGGCTTGTCCCTTGCTTGATGCCATTGACTTTGAGGTGTGCTTGGATTCCTTGAACGGAGAAAGAGATGAGAGGTAGAGATTGTCCCACTGGGCGTGCCAATTTGTGAACACGGAAAATTCCTAAAACGAAAGAGACAAGAACAACGTGCACAAACAAATATTTGTATTTAGATGATTTTGGGTTACAATCTCTCTCTATTTTGATCATCTGATTCGATCTTCGTAAGGTGTTGATTTATGGATGTTTCGTTGATCCAAGGGCCGTCGGGGCTTGATCTTGGATGAACTGTTTGGAAGTTTCTTCAAAGGGCCATGGGCTTAATCTTTGAAGGTGGATTTGAGCGGATCTTCAAGGAGCCGTTGGGGCTTGATCTTGAGGATGAATGTTTCTTCAAGGGCCGTTTGAGGCTTGATCTTGAATAACGGTGATGAGCGGATCTTCAAGGGCTTTTGGGCTTGATCTTGAAGAAACAGTGATGAACAGATCTTCAAGGGCTTTTGGGCTTAATCTTGAAGAACGGTTGGATGTGTGTGGATTTGTCGACGTTGTTGATCCAAAGGGCCGTTGGGGCTTGATCTTGGATGAACGGATGATGAACGATGGTGCTTTCTTCAAGGGCCGTCGGGGCTTGATCTTGAATTGGTGGATGATTGTTGATCCAAAGGGCCGTTGGGGTTTGATCTTGGATGAACGATGAACGAAGAACGAAAAGAGCTTTCTTGATTCTTCGGGAACCTGGATGCTTGAGAGCTTCGGAGTTTCAGAGCTTCAGAGCTTCAAGGTGTAATATGAATTGGTTTCCCCCAAATGAATGAAATGGGCTTGTATTTATAGAATTTATCAAGGCCTAATTTTGAATATAATATCCCAGATGAAATAAGTCGTTTCTGCCAGGTGTTGACACGTGTCCTATTTGATGACTTTTCCAATTCATTTCAATTTTCGTTGAGTCACACGCTACGTGTAAAATTTATGTAATACATGAGCGTTGACACTTTGATTTATCGGTCAACATTTATTTACCAAAATTTCGATGTCTACAATGGCATTTTTTTAATATATGTCATAGGTAACAATTTAACATGAACTCTCGTTCATTATTTTTGGAATCCTACTTATGGGTAATTATCTAAAAAGTAATTTTCTAAAAATTTGTATAGGTTACCAAAGGATATGATGCTGTAGACTCTCAATTCAGATATGATAATGGAACCAAAAACCCTGCAACCTCCTTTCTTGTTGGGCCTAAAGCCTTGGCGACAAGCCTGTACCAGCTCTCTCCACCACAGGTAAGTAAAAGTGTGTCTATTGCCATATATAGGAACCTTATCGTGTTCTCTTAACACACACTAGAAAGATAAGGTGTAGTGTAAGAGTAGAGCATTAATAGTTCTAAAATATAAGTTGGGGCTTTCCAATATTGGTTAGCTAATACTTTTTTTGTTTTATGCTTGTAATGGACAGGATTTAACTCTAGCATTATCGTTGGTGAGACCTTTTCCTTTATATAATTACGATGTAATAAAACTCACGAAGGAGAAGTATGGATCAGTTCCTAGAGTATTCATCGTGGCCAACCAAGACCGTACGATAATGTTGGATGTGCAAAATTACATGATCAAGAACAATCCCCCAAATGAAGTGAAAGTGATAAACGGTTCTGATCACATGGTCATGTTCTCTAAACCAGTGGAGCTGTTCTGCCACCTCCAAAGTATTGCTGAGAAGTATTCATAAAGATATGGATGGACATGATTAATTCAGGCATACTAGCTAGCTAGCCTACGTTGCATGCACCATAGTACAAAATGTAAATGAATAAATGAGATTGTTATAATTACGAATAATTATGTGTCCATGAACTTTAGTTCAAGAGGCATGACGCACTACTATAAACTTGGTCACTTAGTTTAGCTTGGCTTGTGGTCACTTAGATGTAGGCTAAGTCTCACAATAGGCTAGCAATAATGTGATTCAAATTCGTCTTAATCGAGAATCGAACCTAATATATATCACTTATAAGTACAGCTTAGAACACCACTAGACAGTAGTAGTAAGTGGCTTCAAAGTTATGTTTTTAATTTTTATTTATGAGTGCATTTTTGCTCATCACCCTATTTATCACTGTTAGATGTGTTTGAATTTTGATATTTGTGCCTATCCACTACACGAATCTCGAAATTCAAACTCATTTAACGGTGATAAATATGGTGATGAGCATACATCATAGTTTATGGTGGTGAGCGAAAATACTCCCTTTATTTTTTGGGTTGCCTAGCAACTATGCCCTACCATTAACTCTCTATCCCATCTTTGTAATCTATATCTCCATTTAAAGGGCTGCTCTATAGGCACTCAAAATACAATCAATTAGTTAATTTAATAAAATTAATCTAAGCATAGAGTGCTTCATCCTTCTACAATTAAGTATTTGACTTTTGGTCATGATGAGTTAATCAACGATTAATGACAATGAGCGAGTTTCGTTGTCCTAGTTGAGTGAATCCCCAATTCTTACCCTCCATCTCTTTGAGACCTTGGCTTTGTCTTGCATCAAGTGGCATCAAAGAAGGTTTTCAGATTTATATTCAAAATCCTGGTGGGTGTTACGGTCTGATAGTATTCATCTTCATTTGTAAATAAGAGGTTTTAGGTTCGAATTTCGTAGACAGCAAATTCGATATCAATTTAGATTACCCATTATGTGGCTTAGCCGAACTCACCCTCTACTTTGGTCGTCAAAGCTGATTTGGTGTTATCTTTTTTGCCGAGACAATCATATATCGTCGGAAACATGTGGAAATGTAGTTTTCAATGCAATAAACAGTGCATTAAACAAATTTTTGTGTGAATAGATATAGCAAAACACTGCTGCGAAAACAAAATCATGTATAGTTGCCGGATAAATCGGAGTTCATTATTTTGTGCTCGTATTTTCAAGCCTTATATTGTTGGAAGACACTTTCAGTCAAGTTTTCAATTCTTCTTCGTGCTGTTGCGAAAACAGAATTAGTATTATCATACCTATTTTTGGTTTCACACTTTTTTCATTCCATGCGTTACGATTGTATGTTTGTAAAAACTCCTAGGCATTGCTGTAATTTCAGCTTGTTAAATAATTATAATAAGATTCTGGAAGGCTTTTCGTAATTTGAACCCCTTTTCCCCTTAATAACAGCAAACTTATTGCCTGCATGTGTCAAAACAGAGTCCATAGATCCATATAAATGTACGTCCTTTCACTGGAGATGCTCTTAGAAACTTCAATGTGTGTGTGGGTCTATATATATATATATATATATATATAGAGAGAGAGAGAGAGAGAGAGAGAGAGAGAGAGAGAGAGAGAGAGAGAGAGAGAGAGAGAGAGAGAGAGAGAGAGAGAGAGAGTACGTAGATGATTATTTTCAGATCTACCTTTAGTTGAAAATAAATGGTAATTTCAATACTTTATTCTTCATTGCAAGGAGGTATTTATAGGAACACAATTGTGCAATATTAGAAAAATAAATCAAACTAGACTTTGGCTCACAAGGACAAGGAAACCTAAATTTTAAAATGACAATATAAAATCCCTATTTATAACTATCCCAAAAATAAATTTCGGCCAAATTGGCCTTGTGGTGTGAAACTGAAGAAAGTTTAGTTTCCCCGATATACTTAATAATTAAAAAAAACCAATCGACCCATGCAACAAATCAAACTGAAACTACTCAACATGAGAAGGAGGTTGGTGGTGGTTAGAAGTCCTACCTTAGCCGTAGAAGTGAGGCCTCGTCGGAGCTCGAGTTTCCAAAGGGTTATGCTTCAAATTAAGGGAAATAAAGGTCGTTCTTGTGTTGGGATTGAGTAGGAGATGAAAATGGTGGTGGTTTAGTGACTTGGTTAACTGCAGAATTGCGCTCCGCTGTTCTCTTCCTCTGTGTAGAACAGGGGAGAGTGAGAATGAGTCGGGAGAGAGAGTGAATGTAAGCGTAGGGAGAAGAGAGAGTGGGTCCCAGTGGGCTCAAAACCCAACAGCGTAAAATAAGAATCCAAACATTACGTGAATTTACGAGAATGTCCTTAATCTTTTGAATCTTAGTTTTAACTCCAAAATCCGTTGCGTTTGTTCCCCCGCGTTCATAGCAACAAGTATTACAAGAACAGGCTAGGATAACACCTCATACGTCACGAGCAGGAAAGTCTACAAAAAGTCAATATCTACCCTTCTAGGGGCCTTTTGATCATTTCACATCTTTGAAAATTAAAATACACCAAAATTAGAAACAGCTCGTATGAAGCTTGGTGGGCCAAGACGCAACTATTCTGATCATGAGGTCGAAGTGAGGTGGTTTTACAAACCATGACACCGTTCACCTCAAGGGAATAAAGATCAATTATGGAAGTTTGGGATGCCGAGATTTCATCACTGACTTGAGGTTGCGAGGGCTTGTGCGGAAGATTAGAAACCCGATGACGTTGAAGAATTTGAGTTTGATGTTGAAGCACCACGAGTCTCAGACCTGGAAGTAAATCAATTTTCATTGTCTTCATATTATCAAGTTAGTCGCAAGGAAGATAAACTTGGCATTGCACTAGCAGAAAAACCTCAAAACGGTGAAATGGAATTTGATTGCGATAAGAACTCAAGTTTGATCAAATGGTTGGTTCTTTGATTGGATTTTACCAACGATTTTTTATGAATATGTTGACGATGAAGAAGTGAACCTGAAGAATGACAGCCGAGAAACTTTTTCAAGACAAAAAAATTGAATTTGTATCACCGAAGAATTCAACATGTCTACGTCAAGATGGGGTTGATAAAGGCTATTGCTCAGGCGGTTCCTGCGTACCCAATGAATATATTTAAATTCCCAGATACTTTATGCAATGAGATTGATGTTGCTCTAGCAAGATTTTGGTGGGGACAACAAGAAAACGAAATAAGAATTCACTGGATTAGTTGGGAAGATATGGGGTACTCAAAATGTGAAGGGGGAATAGGTTTCAGGAACTTAAAAGAGTTTAATGTCGCTCTTCTTGCCAAGCAATGTTGAAGATTAATTCATGATCCAAATTCTTTGTGGGCCCAGGTTTTAAAGGCGCGATACTTCCCTCACGTTTCGTTTTTGGAAGCTAAGAAGGGTGGGCGGGCATCATGGATTTGGTCCAGTTTGCTTGAAGGGAGTTGTTGCTTAAAGGTATGCAATGGCAAGTTATGAGTGGTAATCAAATAAAATTTTGGGTTGATAATTGGGTTCCAAGTCTTGACAGTGGTCACCCAAAACCTTTTACTGGAGTACAAATGGACAGAGAAATGAACGTAGCTTCTGTTTTTCACCTGGTGGATGGTAGTTGGGATTTGGAGTTAATGTGTAATTTGATATCTGAAGAGGACTGTAAGGAAGTTTCTAACATCCATGTGGGTGATTCCATGCGAGAGGATAGGTTGATATGGCCTGCGGATAGGAATTGGCTTATACTGTTAAATCGGCCTATAGGTGGCTTCGGAAAAATCATGATAGACAACGGATTTCTCGACCTTCCTCTTCTCGGCATATTGATCCGGCGGTGTGAAGGGGTTTGGAGGTTGGAGGCCCTCCAAAAATTCGACATTTCTTATGGAAAGGAGTCAAAGGTGCTTTAGCTACGAAGCTGAATCATTTTAAGCGGAAATGTGCTATGTCTCCCATATGTCCGATCTGCAATGAGTGTGAGGAGTCTGTTGAACATCTTTGTTGTTTTGTCTTTGGGTTGATATGGTATGGTTTGGTGGCCCTCTGAATTATAAAGTTGATAAGAGCTCTATTCCTAATTTTGATGCTTGTCTTTTTAAAATGTTTAAGGAGAATTTTGGGGATAAGGCGGAGAGGGCGAGAGTTCTATCTCTGTTGGCCTTCACATGTTGGCACATTTGGAAAACTCGTTGTAAGTCTATTTTTGACCTCAAGCATCCTTCTCTTCTGCAAACTATACAAGTTATTCAATGTGATTATACCCTGTTCATGAAGGCGAAGGAGAGGAAAATTATCCAACGAAATGCACTGTCTACTGTTTAGCAGGACTGTTCTTGGTCTCCACCCCCTTCCCAAATGGTAAAAATTAATGTTGATGCGAGCTGGAAATCGGGACCTTCAAAAAGTTTTGTGGGGGTAATCGTGAGAGACTCGAGGAAAAGATGTTTAATGATTCGAAGAAAGGATGTGCACGCCTTCTGTCCTGAAGTTGCTAAGGCTCTAGTGATCCTTGAGGGGTGTCTATTGGCACAACAATGCAATTTTTCTCAAATCATGGTGGAATCAGATTGTAAGCAATTAGTTTCTTATTTAAATGGTAGTGTTGAAAATTGCAGTTTGAAGACATACTTTATTTTAAGTCGAATACGGCAGATGGGGTGTCATTTTATTAACTGCATGTGGTCCTGGGTGCCTAGGATAGGGAATGAAGTGGCAAACTTTGTCGCTAGATTTCGTGGAACGGAGATGAGCGAATCTACCTGGGTCGATAGACCCCCATCTTCGTTGGTGAGGATTTTGAACAAAGATGGTTTACCTTGTCCTCCTTCTTAGGTAGGCTTGGTGTGGGGTGGGGATGACACGTTAGCCTTTTTTGGTAGCATCTTCTGTATTCCCTATCTCGCTGTTTTGTTGGTCAGGTTGTCTGACTTTCCTTATGTTTGGTGGCTGTTGCCTTGGAATGTGATTTTCCTTGTTTCAAAAAAAAAACAAATTATTGATTATTTAAATATTTATTTTAAGATTTCTATTATAATGATCCCTGAATTTGGAAAATTCATATTCAGTTTGAGCAGATTAGATGGAAGTCTTTGAGCCAACTTGCATCCACGAATTACACCCATATACAAAAGCAGACAAAATAAAAGTCCGCGTATGCAGAATATGGAAATCAACAATACCCGGATCTGTTCAAAAATACACATCTCTGCATTCTGTGTTGCTTGATGAGATGGTGAGAAACTATTGTTTTATTATCTTAATTAGAGATTATAACAATGAAATTCTTAAATAATTTTAGTTAACTGCCTGATTAGCATTTATCTTTCCCTTGCTTTTTTGGATAATGTTAAGGCTATGTATCTGGATTGCACACTGAAATTCTTAAATAATTTTAGCTATTTTTTTTTTAACAGATGGATTGCACATTATCATTGAGTTCTTTTATTATTTCATATTTTTTTATAATTGCTCAACCAGCCTGGGCCTCAGAACAATGAAGTACCAGCAAAAGCAATCAAATTAGGATATCTTTTAAAGATTGCACATTATCACTGTTTTGATTATGCTATTAACATTTCTCCAAATTCTGCAACAGATTACAACTGCATTAGCAAAGTTGTTTTACAGTTGCGGATGGCTATGTCATAATGCATAATACATACTAGGACCGTAGTGAAAGCCAACCTTCAAGGAATGAAATGTCATACTTACAGTAAATGGATCCAACCGAAAGACCAACAACTTTGGTATGAAATGTTGTGTCAAACAAACTTTAGAAATTCTGTAAAAGATTTAGACAACCAGTTAGGTGTAAATTTATGCAATAGTGGGAAAGAATTATGTGTGTTAGGACCAACTTTTATTTGTACTAAAAATGTGTTGTGACCAATCAGAGGACAATTGTCAATTGTTATACCTATAATTTTTAATGAATAAAATAAGCATCTCAAACAAGATGACTTTCAAACTGACCATTATGTTTTTAATAATTTTAGCAGCAAAATTTAGTTTGTTTATGAACAGTTCAATGAAGAGTTTAATGGAAAAACGGTTAAACAAGAAATATGGAGACGCAGAACAATATCATGGAAGATAATTTAAGAAGATAACAAGATATTATGTTTTAGACAGTAAACCTGTATTTACCCTGTCACTTTAGCGAATTGATTCATTTTCGTGTTGCATGTTTAACATTCGTCTAGGTGATGGTGATTTGATGTTGTACAAACTGGAATTGCTGAGGCTAGGCTTGAATTTGGCCATATTTGGGTAAGAACCGTGAAACTCTAATCCTAATTTTTTCCTCCTTCGAATTGCGAGCGAAAATTGATGTATTTGTACTCTTTGTTTTTTGGAATTGGGTATATTTTCGCAATTGGGGTTTATAATGTTTATCAAGAAATTTGATCTAGGATTTTGGATTTTGTTAAAGCTCAGTAATTTGTGGAGTTATTCTTACTTTTATCAAGAAACTTGATCTGGGTTTCATAAATTTTGTGAAATAAGCTTTTGGATTTTGATATTATGGAATTTTTTGGTATGTTAAGTATTGGAACTGATTGTTAGTGCTCATTTCTTAAAATCTAGTTTAAAAGCTATGTAATATGTGCTATTACCCAATAAATGCATAACAGTTCTATTATGCATCTTCGACAGAGATGATTTAGTGTGTAGATTCAATAAATGAGAAGAAGGCTTTCCTTCCTTGAGAGAATACAGTGATTACTTGGAGGAAGTGGAGGACATGAGTAAGTTTTCAGCTGAACTGTTTGTTGTCAAAAATTAGATTAATCAAAATCAATCCAATTAAGTCCAAATTTTAATACTTGCAAGTGTACGAATCATTGTATAATATAGTAGGCAAGCACAAGATCATTCCAACTAAGATTGAATGTAGTTCTAACTATCTAACTAAATTTAAGTTTCACTTGAATTGGAATAGAAAAATTGATGATTTGAATAAGAATTTTGAAATGGTGATGTAAATAAAATGAAATAAACTTAGTTAAGTGATGACAACGACAAAGTAAACAAATTATAATTCAATTGTAGAAAACACTAGAGCATCCGATTCATCATAACCAATCCTACTTAATTCCAACAGTTAATTATTAACAAATAAACACCCAACTTGATGGTCTAGTTCCTCTAATTCATATAGTATCCATGGCATCTAGATTACTACGTATACTCTTATGTGCTAATGATGTCAATTTGGGAACTAACTAAAAGACCACATGAAACCTAGTGTATGGCATCTACAACAAGGAATTCATGGTACCATTTGCAAGACGCTAAAACCGAATTAACAACATGACATATGCGTTAACTCGCCTCACATACACTCGATTCAAACCCAAGTGGTAGCTAATCACAAGAATTAAAATCAAGTTCATAAGCACAACAAATTGATACTTGAATGCAAATTCATAAATAATTAAACTGAAACATTTAGCAATCATGATTAGGTTGCATTGTAGCCCTAGCAAAATGAAATTAGTTCCGAAACATAATCGAAATTGGTACTAAATCCTTAAGAAATAAGAAGAAAATTTAGTTTAGAAAAAGTCTGAAAAATCCCCTGCTTTGCCGCACCTCTAGTCTGCCTTCTTCCCTTCCTCTTTTTTTTCTTTTTTTCCTTGCCTCTTCCAATCATGACCAGGCTGCTTCTTTGATTTCTCCAATCAGCCGTTTCTTTTTCGTAACCATCTAGACCTTAACGTTCATTTGTTGATAAAAAATAGCAGATAAGAAGCAGATAACAATTGAATTCTTCACCAGCCACTTCGTACACTCGAGCACCCATGTTACCTCTTTTCACTCTCCGCTTGATTAATAAATGATATTTCATCTTCCAATTCCACTTCCAACAAATCTTGAAGTAACCAAACTGCCCACTGCAAGTGAACGGAACAGGTAGCCAAAATATGAAAACCGAATATGCCCATACCATTCATCCACAGATAACCCACAAACAAGAGATTGAAACAGAAATTCGGTGTGTCGGTTGTGATCTACTCATTTCATTCTCTCTTCCTCTACTGCCATGGTGTGTCGGTTGTGAGTCTAGGAAAATGAGATAAAACAATACATATTCTTCTGTCTTTTGTCAGTTTGAGTTCAAGAAAAACCAGCCTGGTAGTCACGTGCACAAATTTGTTGCACTAATAGGTTGACAAGTCAACCTCCCTTACTTGCAAAAGGATAGAAATGCTGCTCCTTGTTGGACAACAGGACAAACCTGGATAAAGTTTAAGTGAGAACAAATTTAGCTTTTTAATAATGGAGTTTAACAAGTCTTTTGTGTGCACCAATTATACAATGGTTACTTTTTAAACAAAAGATAAAAGAAAGCAAGCCAATTTTATTGCAATTCAGTCATCTCTTTTCCCTAGCCATAATGGTACAAAGACGTGTAAATTCTTTCATTTAAATCCAACATATTATAGGAAAAATGTAATTTTTCGGGCAAAATAAGTAGTATAATTTGTGCTCATCACTGGTGCTTATACAGTTATTTCTTTGTGAAAAATTAATCTGACAAAGAGAAAAATCATTTTGTAGCATTTGACTTGATCAAAGGAATATATGTTCCTGCTATTGAAGCAAAAATTGCAAAGTACCAAGATTGGATTGTGCAAGCATGGAGGCATGAGGATGGACGAATTTGAAGACAAAAGAGGCTATGAACATGCTAAAAATCTGGTGAAACAAATACAAGTTGCAAGAAGGGATAAATTTCTAGAAGGATTGACCAAAACTTTACTCAAAACCAAGAAATTCTTCAATGCCGTGGGCATTGATTCACTTTCACCAGAAATTTGAGTGATGATGCAATGCTTAAATCACCATGACATGTGAATGGATGACTCAATACCTAACCCACCAACAATTCCCACTCTTTGCCGTGCTCACCTACTCAATTCCACCAGAATTTTGTGTTAAACAAGTCCATCATTTTCCTATAAATACCATGGCAGCAACCTCATTCAAATCATCCAGAAATTAACCATTCTCCAAGCCTTCCCTTGCCTCTCCCTACATATCTAAACCTTCCCCATCCATTCCTCCATATAACCAACCATTCAACCACCATAACCACCTTGTGCCGCCACCATTGAAGGAGAGGAGGAGTAGTGCCGTGCTTATGCAATCTGCAACTATTAGAGTGTTTGGAATTCTTTCTTCTTTTAATTCTATGTTCATGTTTAATTTAACTTGCTGTTCAATTATGTTAAACATGTGGAACTAATTTCTTTTTAGTTAGAGGCAAATTTGAAGCCATGGACATATGTTGGTTATGACCAGTTTTACTCCAGTTATGAATTCATGAACTTTAGATGTGGTTTACTTTTCTGTTTTGATTAAGAACTTGTTTATGTATGTGGGTTGAGGGTCGACACTTAATTTGCATGCCTAAACTTGATGCTAGGATATAAGGGAATTTCACCTAATCGTTATGAACTTATATTCATGAGTAGTAAAGGTCGCTAGTCACGATTGTGTTTAAGTAAACCCTAGGCTGGATTAACATGCGTATTCCATAGTTATGAATGCCTAGTCAATGTTTATGATTTCCGTTGAACTTAATGATCTTTGTTGAATGTCTCTATCATGCGTATTCCATAGTTAGGGACTTTGATGAGGAATAATTTGGTTGTAATGCATATTCCATTCAATCCAATGAATCTAGGGAAATCTAAGAGTTAATTTAAGCAGACCTAATTAACTTGGAACATTGTCATTCATCGTTTGTTGAAGTCATAACTGGGAATCAAATTAAATGCATATGTTCATGTGTGGATAAGGAACCCTCTAACTAGTTTCTCATCATTCTATTTCATCACAATCTGTTTTGTTTTAAGTTTATTTTCAAAGTTTATAGTTTTAAAGTTCAATTTTCGTCAAAACAAAACCCCTTGCTTTTAAGTCTTGCTTTTAGAGTCAAAACTTGTTTCCTTTAAATCTTTTGAGTCTTTTAAAGTTATATTTTCGTCCAAATCACTTGTTAGGTCTAGAATTGAATCTTTTTTATTGTTATTTGCTGTTTTGAGTGTTTTAAGTTAGTTTTGAGTTTATAGAGTCTAGTTTAGTGTTTTTGAGTCTTATATTTGTTGATTAGCATCCCTAGTTAATCCCCGGTCTAGAACGATCCCTACTTACATCATTACTACAATTGTCATCAATAGGGTTTAATTTGTGTTAAATTTTGTGTGCTTATATTATTCGCACCAAATTTTGGCGCCGTTGCCGGGGATTAGGAGGGATTGCTAATCTATTCTAAATTAATTTTAAAATATTAAACAAGACTCAAGGACACAAAACTAGGCTAAAAACTCTAATAACTCGAAACACACTTAGAATGACTCAAAATAATGAAAACAATCAAATTAGACACTAGGAATTGAAATGGACGGAAATTGAATTAAAAGACTAACAACAATGAAAACTAACTAAATAATATAATTTAATAATGGGGGGGGGTTTGGTTTTGACAAGAAGTAAATTAAACTTAAATAAATTACAGAATTGACAAAAGCATGAAATTAAGGTGAAAGGATAGGTGACGGACTAGCTAGAGGGTTCTTCTCCACACATGACACATATGCAACCTAAATTGATTTTCAGTTGTTCTTTCAATAAATTGTAAATCTCAACGTCCCAAATTAACCATGAATTGCACTAATTAACCCTCAGTTTTTGACAATTGTTATTGGGTTGGATGATTGCATACGACAACCCAAAACATTCCCTACAAGTTCCCTACATGAATTGCATAATAGAGATACAAGCAAGAATCATTAAGTTCTATGAAAAACATAAGCATTGACGAGGCACTCGTTACTATGATTTGAATGAAACTTATGCCAAGAATTTACTTAACGTGATTGTGACTAGCAACCTTCACTACTTGTGAATATAAGTTCATAACGATTAGGTGAAACTCCCTTATATTCTAGCGTCAAATTCATGCATGTAAATTAAGTATGCATTCTTAATCGACATACAAAAATAAGCTATCAATCAAGCAATTAAGCAAATTAAATCACAACTCAGAAATCACAACCGAAGGTAATCAATTCATATTACAAATATATTCATGGCTTTGAATTAACCTCTAGCCAAAATAAATTTAGTTACACATTATTAAAACAGAAATAAAATATAAGTTTGGAAAGAAGAAACCGAGAGAGAAGAGTGCTTCAGTGCTCTGTCTGCCCAGCCTTTGAACCCCTGCCTCTGACCTCTATATTTGTTTATCCCTCCAGTCAGTCCTCCCGTGCTGCTCTCTGTTTTCTGATCCCGTCAGTCTCTCTCACCCCTCTCTCTCTCTCTCTCGGTTTCTGCTGGTCTGTCTCTTCTTTATTTTCTGCTTCTGACCTCTGTCCTCTTATTCCCCCCTTTCCTGCGCCTCTCTCCCCGCATCTACATCTTTATTTTCTGCTTTTTCTCGTCCTCTGCCCGTGTGGACCGTGCTTCTCTCTCTTCACAACATGGATCATGATGATGTTTCAAACATCATCATGACTTATCATTATTTTTTTTTAATTTAATTTAAAAGCTGATCTACACAGACAGTTTTGACGAATTTATTACATAAAATTTCACTTGTTCTATTTTTATTTTCTTTGCATAACAAATCCTATAAACACAAAAATAACGTAAATAGCTCAAAAATATAAGGAACTAACTAAGAAAAGACGAGTGAATTCGAAGTAAAAATATATATAAATATGATCCGATCACTAAGTATTACAAATAACAATTCAATAAAAAAAACATATTTATAAAACCAAGTCATATCCACACAGGATTACAATTACGAAAATAGGGTAATCACCAATATTACATATATTAAAGTCATTCACCTGGAGTCCGCGCTAACACACCCTAGCACAAGAATTGAAACATCACGCACTATCGTCGTCTAAAACAAAGTACAAGCCCAACTTTAGAATTCCTTCAATAGTTCATATATCTAAAAACTCCTATATGTCCCCCACAACAACATTTAAAGAGAAATCGAACCATCATTCAAAGGTAGGGTCCATAATCCTACATCACTTGCTCTGTAAGATCCAATCACTAGATTTTCGATTCGTAAGTTTCTAAAGTCCTTAAATATTACGTACTATAATGTATCAAAGTTTGATGACGATCTAATGGTCAGATCGTCGATTGCTATAATGTTCAAGTGACGGACCTTAACGAAATTTCACCAGATTCTGCAGATTTTCTGGGCAATCTTTAGGACTCCATATCTCACTCATTTCTCACCCAAATTCGACCCATAATATACCAAAACGAAGTTAGAGAAGTGTAGAACAAGATTATACCTGCTTGAAGTCCAAATGGTCGCCGGAGGTAGCCAAAAAATGGCCTGAAATATGGCTGTCCGTTGGAAAACTGGTAACTCGCCTAAATTTCTTGCACGATGGCTAACTCGTCGTGGTTTGGCCGGAAAATGATCTGGAAGGTCACAGGTTCGCCGGAAATTGTTTTGAGTCCAGAAGATGGCTGAAATTGTCTTAATCACGCCTAGAAGTCTCGGCCCAAAACCTTGTTCTTCAAACTCGTGTTTCAGGTTTGATTTCAATGAAACAAAACACAAAAATGGGGTTATGGTGGTGAAGATATGCAGATAATGGCGGTTTTGGTGTTTAACAAGCCAAAATTTTGGTGGTGGTGGTGGTGGTTTGTTTCACGGGAAGAAAATAAGAGTCGAGAAAGAGTGAGAGGACTCTAGAGAGAAAGAGAGAACAAGAGAGAAAATGGAGGAGAGAGAGAGTTCCATAATTTTTGGGTGCCCACGTGGCACTCACCCAATGGTTAGACAAAAATATCACATGTCCAATTAATTATCAATTTACCAAAATATCCTCGATGTTCAAAACCTCATAAAATCTTCGTTATAATTCTGAATCACATTATGTTTGCGCCTACACGTTCGTCTCGACGAGTACTATCCAAATATATACAAAAATAAGTGGAACAACGCGTAGGGGTCAAATACGCCGTAAAATATAAAAGCGTCGAAACTAAGAATACAAAATACGAAATACGTAATTTTAAATAGTGAAATCCAGGAACGGGATTTCATAGTTTAAGTCATGGTTAAAAAAGGACATAGTAGGGGAGGTGGCAACGACAACAATGGCAACGATAGTGGCGGTCATAGCAACAACAATGGTGGGGATTTTTGCTGACTTAATCTAATTTTTCATTAATAAACATGCAGGAAAAACAGTTCTAAACATTTGTCAGATGTTCATCCACACATTCCATGATATCATTTTTGTTTTCTCAGTTATTCCCAACTGTGGTCTCGCATAGTTAAGAACGACATTCTCAAAGGGAATAATCTAAACTATGCACCAATATACAATATGTATTTATCAAAAATTTCTACGAGTTTTAATATTCTCACAACGCTAATTGTCAGATTGCAATATGTTTTGGGACACATTATTGCAGCACCAACCTTCGGAAGGAAAAATGGTGGCCAATGAAAAAATTGAGACAAATGTGAAATTTATATTGAAAATATCAGGTACAAATGTTAATAAAGCACCTATAAATTTTCAAATTTTTACACCTCTTATTAAGTATTTTATTTATTTCATATATGGTGATCCCCAAAAGAGGATGTTAGAATCACGTTGTGGGGTGACATTGCACGTTTTGTTGAAGTGGGTGTTATTTCTCTATTGTTGGGAAGATTTTGGGAAGGCGAGTCAGAGGCTTCTTCCCCTTCCTTTTTTTTGCTGAAGAGTGAGAAAGTAAGAGCCAGTTTAGGAAATTAAGCATTCCCAATGTTTCTACTTTTTGTTCTGTAAAAACGAATTCAAGTTTTAGATAGGATTTAATGCATGCTCAAGATTGGGATTTGGGAGACTTTTGGAAATTCATGGTTGGATTGTCAATTGGTGTTGAGAATCTGGGTGTTCTGAGAATTAAGGTAAGGATTAGGAGTGGTGCTAAAGCACATTTTATATTATTGCATAAAATTTAGTTTGTATATTTGGATTTCACTGTTTTTTAATTCATTTATATGTTCTGTTATGATTTTTCTGTAATTTGCATGCTGAAATACTTGAAGTTAGAGTTAATAAGGATTGAATGAAACATGGACTTTTTATTAGATTGGTATGGCTGACAAAGTTAAGAAGTAGTTTAAGATACAGTCAACGGAATTTCTTTAACTGAACGTAGTTGTTTTCATGAGGTAGATAAGTTACGATGCGGTGCTTTTATACCAGGAAGTGATTTTATATGGATACATTGAATGATGTGTGAAATGGTAAATGTAATTAATCCTTCAACAAAACAAACCGTAAAAGGAGTACCCATTCCCATCCAGCCTTCTGTTTTCTGCTTATCATACCTTTTCAATTTTGCTTAATTTTCATTAGTCATATGGAAAGATAGTGCAATACCTTGGGACCAAAATATCTAACAAACTGGGACCAAAATAGTTCATTCACTCTATATTCTGTGTCGTATGGTTTTACATAAGAATTCCGTAGTCATAGCATGTTGCAATAGTGTAAATGCAACTTTGTATTTGGTTTGTGTATAAAACTTAGTCTACCTGGTGAATGCTTTTTTCTTTCTTTTCAGCTTCAGTGTTTGAGTCGTATTAGATTGTTAAAGAATTCAGCAAAAAGGCTTCCTAGATATAGCCGATTTTTTACTTCCAAGGTTCGTGCATGTTTCTCCATAATTTCATCAGTTAACTTTTTTTAGTTACATTTCCTTTTCTGTTCTAAATTATTGTGTTTTAGTGCTGCCTTTGTTATATCAACTTTGAAATTTGAACACAATTTTCTGAAATATAATGTTTTTTTTTTTTTTTTGAAACTTTACATATTTCTGAGTATGCACTGCATTTGTTAAGGTATTTTTCATTCTTTTCGTGTTGGTATGTTGAAACAGACAATGTGGCTATCTGAAATATTCAGTATTGCAGGGCAGGTCAGTATAGCATTTGCATAGGTTTTTTCTGCTTCCCATCTCCATATACATATGATGAATGCAATTAAGAAGTCTAATGTGTGGTAGCATTTTATAGCAGATTTTCTGGAAATTTTCAATAGGCAAATTCAGTTGATCTTTATACTGAACGATGGGATGACATTATTAAGAATTGAAAAGTAACATTTCCTTGGTTGTTTTTCTTTTGTTGTTTTCTTTTTCTTTCTCCTTGAAATGGCTGTTTTTCTTTTATTGTTTTTTGTTTCTTTCTTCTTCTTCTTTTCCTGTCTGCCTTCTGTTATCTATGTGGTAATTGCAAATTGCAAACTCTGCTGCTTCTTCAAAATTTGTATTAGTTTATAAAATATCCATAGAACACATACATAATGACTAAATTCTTTCTCATAAGCAGGTACCAGTATGCATAGCAGAAATAACATCTTTAGGGGGCGATTTACTTTAGTTAATCTTGTGAACTCTGAGCTAAATCGAGTCCTTAATTTTCGTGTACATTTTATTTTTTGTTGTCTACTAGGCGGTTTACATAGTTTTTAACCATTATATCACCTAACTTTATGTTTACAATTGTGTTGTTTCTGATTGTTGATAGAAATTCAATTTAAATGCTTTTGAAAAGGTAGAGATAGAACCATGACTTATAGTTCCTTTAATCTCGCAGCAATGCGCAGTAATCAATTTCTAGTTTAATCTAAAAGTAAAACAGGGGTAAAATTATATTTCAGCTCCAATCCTAATCTGGGAGCTCGGGAGCCGTCATACGGTAATGACTGATTATCTGAAAAAGCTGATCATCAATCATAAGCTGCAATTCAAACCTCGTTGAGAGTAAAATTACAGAAAAAATGCCATTTCTCTTAACTTTAGAGATTTTTCAATGTGACCGGCACACGATGTGGTATATCATGTGTCATTATATAAATTGTGGGATATGTATATTAAAAAGTTAACAACTTAAAAAAAAAAAAAAACAATTCCCACCACTGACATAAAAACATGTGATGTAACACTCGTATTTCCGTCACAATAAAATATTCCTAAACCTACGCTCCCTCCTCTCTCCTCTTCAACTTCCCATCGACAAATGTAAGTTCTTCCTGCAATTTTTGTTTCTGGGTTCCTTAAAATTTGTGTATTTTTGTATGAAATTTGCTCTTTTCGATCAGCGGGTATTGTTGTTCCATAAAATTTAATTTAATTTTCTTATTTTATTTTCATTTGGTTTTTTGGATTATCTATTGTGGTTATTTTTGTTTTTCGTTCTGTGAATTTAAGGTTACTATGATGTTTTTTTTTGTGTATTTTTGTTGCTTGAACATGTATTGTGAATGGATATTGGATTTGTGGTTGGGATTTATAAGGTGCTTTGCTTCTTGTTGGGTTTAACTGGGTTAATTGGTCGGATTGTGTAGTCTGACCGAGAGATGGGAAAAAATGGTTTGCTTGGGGTGTGTAATATCTGCCGAGCTCCTATATGAGCTCCCATAGAAGGATTGGAGCTGGAATACAAATTTACATCTGCTTTTAACAAACCTCTAACATAAATCTTACTTTTGTTTTGTCGCTAACGATTTTGACCACAAGAGTTTAATTCCTAAATTTTTTTACCACATGGGTCACCATGCAAGTGCCCTATGACCACGACGATGGTTAAATGTCTGATAAGATTGAATTGCCCATTGGTAATATTCACTAATTATGTCTTTGAACTTTTACAGGTTACTATTAATATTAATTTTATGATTCCCCAATTAAGAAAAGATAATGGCAGATTTTGGGCTCATGTTCTCGTCTACTTTGTACCGGCTCTCTCCAGCGGTAGTCTTATTAAAAAAATTAAAAAAAAACTGTTATTATTATTATTAGTATTGTTTTTTTTAGTACATCAATATTTTTACATTAAGATGAGGAGGAGCTCGACAAATCCACACAATGGGCAGCCTAATTTGGTATCGAATTCGTCATTCACAAGATTCGAACCTAAGACCTCTCACTTTCAAGTGAAAGATGAATACTATCAAACCATAGGACTGTTTGACTATTATTAGTATTGTTTTACATAATGAAATATCACCCTTTGTGGGGAATTTAGGGCCGGCGAATATTATGATACAAATGTGAGAAATTATTTTGCATATACATGTTACATCTAGTGGCAAAGTTAGGAATTGTTTGAGAGGTGTGAATTTAAAAAAGTGCTAGATTAAAAAAATATGGCAAAAATCAAATCTTTTTATGTAGTAGTGTCGTCCATAACTTATCAATACAAATAAGTTACAATTGCCGGCAATAAAAACGTCGCATAATAGGCTCCTTACTAATAAAAGTAAATACATCTTTCTCAATGTAAACAATCATGCTATCATTCAACCATTGGTCTCTTATTTTGTTACGCAATGGTCTTTTCATAATTTTCATAGCAAGAAAGCTCTCTCCGCCGAACTAGTAGCAACCGGTAACACCAGAGTCAATTTAAGAAGCCTATACATTAACTTATAGCTTGCACATCTCCCGGTCTTCACCAACTCCTTTGCAAGATCACTTATTCCTTTCAAAGATGAAAATTTACCATGCATCTTCATATACTATATGCCTAATAACTAATTAAACCAACAATTCAATTAATCAATACTAATAATCATATGAATATTCAATAACAAAATTTCAATTCAATTCAATATCAATAATCAAGAATTCAAAATTTACCCTAAATAACAATTTCATTCATCAATACTCATCAGATTTCATATCAATAACCAATAACCATGTTAATTAATTACTCTATAATTATATATCAATTAAACAAAATTTTGTATTAAATAATCAATTCGGTTAGGGATGACATAAATTTAGAAATTAAAAAAATTTACTTAAAATTTTGGAGAGAAGGGGCCAAAGATGGCAGCTGGCTGGAGGATGGTTGGCGGCTGGGCTGGGTTAGCTTGAAGTCTGGAAGCAAGGAAGGGCAACGGGCTGCTGCGCTGCTGGGATTTCTCCTCTCCAGTTGGTTTTCAAAGTGGGAAAGTAGAAAATCGAACAGAGTAATGCTATTCATACCATGTTTTTATACCACATTTCTATAACACCTTAGGTGGCATCTGATGTAGACAACCTCATCATTTGAAAAATTTATAAAACCAAGGAAATGAAGAAGAAAGACTCCTCATATACCACAATCATCATTTAATTAACTAATTTTTCTTAATTATTATTTTATTAAATAATAAACTAAAATTAAAAATCTAATTAATTCAAATGATGTGATTGTCCATATCAAATGCTACCTAAGATCATGTGGTACAAAAACATGGTATGAATAGCATTACTCAATGGAACAGGGTGGGGAAGAGTGAAGGCAACAGGGGCCAAACAACGTCGTTTTGACCTGGTTTTTAAGAAAAAAAATAGAACTCTGTGCAGTAGGGCTGCATGGCAACAATGGAACCTAGAAAAACAGACCAACTTCATCACTTACGATAGGACCAGAGGGGCGGAACCATAGAAGCTGACAGCCCCTCCTTGCCCCTATGTAGCTTTGCTCCTGGTTGCATCATCATCTTATACCCAATGCATGCAAAAATAACATTTTTAATAAATTTAAGAAAATAAAAGTATCATATGTGATGGTTGATAATTGAATTTCATTTTAATAATTTAAAAAAAAAATATTTAACTGTGAATCGCCACATCACCCTTTATTAAACAATGCCTACGCCTCTAGTTTCCTTGTAGTGAAAATTTGTTACATGAAATAAGAAAAAAATAAGAATGAAAGAGACGCTTTTTGGCACGCATGCAGATGCAGGCATGCATGCATCTCATGAATGCGTAGATTATACCAGGTAATAATGCTCGCGCGTTGCTGTGAGATTAGAAGTTGCTGTGAGATTAGAAATCAGCTGTAGTAAATAAATTTGAGCTATTAGATGTATGTTGGTATAATATTGATTATTGACCTTTTGTTCTGAATCAAAAACACTCATTCCAAAATACAATCCCAAGAACCCTTTCCAGGTAGTTGAACACCAAGAAGAATGCTAATTCTAACATTAAAATTCAATTTTTCTCCATGTTAAAAAGCATGCAAGCAGAGATAAAGGGCGTAGTTCTATTACCGGTAGGATTAGCTTACAAAGACATATACACTGTTCTGAATCATGGTTTCCCTTGTATGCATACTTAGAGAACTGTAGCTGTGGGAGTAAATAAAAAATACATGCTAAACTTAGAATCCATTGATATGCATAACGCAAACAGAGTCGCAACAGAGACAATCGCAACAGAGACAATCAAGTTTATTAAATATGTTTTAGATAAGTACTTGGCTTGTGGTATAAGTAAAAATTTTCCTCAAACGTAATGGCTACTTTCATGAGTTATTGTAATTCTTCTTGACCAGATACAGAAGAGTGACTTCTCAATGTATTCGATCTTTACATGTAACACTTATAACAAAATCCATTGACTAATCATTAAAACAAGGCACATGTAGGTGGAATTATACAAAAGTTAATTCAGGATGAATTAATCCAGTAATTTCTATGAAAAAAATGCATCAAGGTATGCACAAAATCTGTGTGAGGAAACAAATATCCAGCTGTACTGAGACTTGAATCATGCTCAAACCAATTCGGTCTAATACGTAAGAAACTTCATATTTGAATACCTGAATGGCTTTCCCCCACCACCTGGTTTCATGGATTGCCAGAAGCCATGGTCCCAGATCTCAACTTAAACAATTATTTGTATTTAATCTGCCAAAGCTTACTAAAAACTTTTAACCTTTCCAAATTTAATAGACTTGCAATAAGAAACAGAATAAGTTCCTCCTCTGTCTTTATGTCTCACATTGAGTCCCAAATAATCCAACTGCTACCCATTTGTGTTACCATCGCATACTAAACGAAACCTACATATAAGGGAGGAAATCCAAAAAATAGAACTCTCAAACCATAATTCATGCCTGCACAAAACCGTTATCTTCTCATGTTGCATCACCTGGGCCATCATATACCCACCCACAACCACGATAACATCATGTTATTTAATGACACACAACCATTCCACTCAGAAGCTGTCCACACACGGTACACTATCCGGAGAAAAAAAGTATGCAGGAATTTCTAAATTAAACCTACATATACAACAACAACAACAACAAAGCCTTTTCCCACTAAGTGGGTGGGGGGTTGAAATGTAGTAAATAAATTAAACCTACATATAAGGAAAGAAATTCAAAAGGTGCAAACATAATTACTGGACAAAGCACATCATATTTTCAACTTCATTTCAACCCCCCACCAACAATTTAATACTACGAAGTCATTCAAGTTCGAAAATAATATAAAAACTGACATGCCAAACTTGAATTAAGCAGTTATACGACATGAATACAGAATTAAAAAGAAAACTAACATCATACTATAAATTTTGAGCCCACTACCTTATCACTTACATCCCTTACATCCCCTGATCAGTCGAAGCATTTCCAATACATTAGACCTGCGACATACACAACACACATCACTTTAATAATCACCATTGCAAACAAAGAACAAAACATATTCATATAAGAAATCAAACAAACAAAAAACTGAAAACATTCGCTCGAAGAAACATGTTTCCTGCTATTGTGGGTCTCAAAAGTTTGCTGATGGAACCCTTTTGTGCCTTGAGTTTTTTGCCCTTGATTTAGAGGCATGCACAGAAGATAATCACAGCTAAGTTAGTTAGCAAGATTTTGAATAATTAATAATTATCGCATATGATAGAAGGTTAAGGTTCTAGCTGTGAAACTATGCTGCATTGGATTTTTCCCATATGGTTTACTAATCAACCCTAATTGTGCAACTAAGCTACTGGCAGGATTCAGAGATAAATATCAAAACGTTATGCAATTCAATCAGAAAAGCATTGAAATGCTTAGCTTTTAGTCTTAACACACTTTTCTTCTTTAGAGAAGAGAGGCATGGGAAAGCAATAGGAAGAGTCTGACAGGATTTTCTATAAACCAGATTTGCAATTGAATGTGGGGTTGGGCCACTTCACAATAGGTGCTCACTTATTACTTCAAATAACTATTAATTAAAAAGAATAAGAAACTATATATATACGTGTGTGTACAATGGCAGCAGATACGGATATTAGTAATGGTGGAGATCAAAATCCCAACGGATCAGATAGGTGAAAGAGAGAGGAAGCAATATAGGTCATACATGAATATGTACAGTTTTCCTTCTTCAACTAAAGCATTTAAATTCCTCTAATCTTCACCTTTTATAACCATAAAGACAACAATCCCAGATTTTGGGTTGAACAACCAGTCAAATTTAAAATGAAAGTACAGTTTTGCTTAATTCCTTTTGCTGATTGATGCAGCACATACTTGTCACTTGAAATTTATAATTACATCATTTGTAAAAATTATCGGAATCAAACCAAAAAACTAGAGAAATTAACAACCCTAACTACTAATCGAAGAACAACATATGCAAGCCATAATCAACCATTACACATATTTGGACAAACAATTTACGAAATCAGTGTATGACAAAGAGAAAGCAATCGCACACTTGCAATAACACTTCTTATTAGTAAAGCTAAACTACAAAAGCACCAGCAAGTTATGCCTTGAACAACCGAGGGTCGAATACATCTACTCTACACTATAAACAAAAATTCGCAGGGATGTGCACCATTAATTCGATCCAAGATCTTAGAGTCCATCTAGTAATAAGTACTAACATAACTACGGAATGAAAAAATACAAAAACTTCAATCTCAAACTGTTTGCTGATCTTAAAACAAAATCCATGCAACTGAACCTAACTAATACACAGCTCGGCTGAGCCAAAGATTTCAATTTACTGGACACAAAAGCAAAAAGTCACAGAATTTTATTAAGAATTTTTTTCGTACGTTTTCTCGGCTACCAAACAATGGAACCCAGATTATCAATGAACGCCCCACCCCCCCCCCCCCCCCCAAAATTCATTGAAAAAGAAAATCTAATTGCTTGCATTAAAAGACCTCGACAGACAGTTGACTAACATAATACAAATTCGTATCTGTAAAAGTAGACTCCATTTAAATAAGAATAATTAGGTTTAGGGGAGAAATACCCAAACAGTTAAGCCTTCACTTCTACATGTTTTGGTCCTTGCTGCAAAAAAGCAGGTCTGTCGTTATGCATAGCAGATTTTTTTTTCTTGCTGGTCCAGCAACGACAACTAACACAACAGGCACAATTAAA
Organism: Malus domestica; assembly: GCF_042453785.1. Taxonomy (NCBI): domain Eukaryota; kingdom Viridiplantae; phylum Streptophyta; class Magnoliopsida; order Rosales; family Rosaceae; genus Malus; species Malus domestica. The sequence goes on from NC_091662.1 coordinate 13,233,694, forward strand.
AGTTCAACCACTTCTTCACCAAAAAACCTACTTTACACAAATTTATTGAATAAGAATCCAAATAATTAGATTAAATCCAAAATTAAAACAAAGATCAGAAAATGAAATTGAAATTGAACGAAATTATCATTGCGGTACCAACCAAAAAAAAAAAACCCAGAAATCTAAATTAATAAAAAAAAAAATCCACACAACCCAAAAACCCACCCCAGTTGAATCGAATAAATCCCAGCAAACTCAAATTAAAAAAATGTGAAATTACCGAATAATTTTGGACATAAGGGTTTAGGACGAAGAAATGAGTGAGAGTATGAAGGACCTTTTGCACTGGTAATAGGGAAGCTGTCAAGAATTTCTTTTCACCAAGAAACTCCTATTGGCTCGTTGGTAAGGAAAATATTGAGGGAAAACCTAGACGAGGAAAGCAGAAAATGGAGAACAGATGAGTCGACGGAGAGAAAGAAAGAATGCAGGACGCGTGGACTGGATGGGTAGAATCGGGAATTCACTGCACTCCAAAGGAAAAATCACGACAAAAGCTAAGAAAATCCGAGGGCATTATCGCCCTTTCACTGTTCACAAACAGTGAAAGACGGTGCTAGGGGAAGCCTGTTTTAGTATATGTATAACTCGATAGTAATGCCCGCGCATTGCGGCGGGATAGAAATCGGCTGCAATATAAGAATTTGAGCTAATAAATACCTGCATACTCTTTCACTCTTTCCTTAGGTTCTGTCTATTGACTGTGAATTGTAAACAACAACATTATCAACAATGTTTATCCTCGGTACGCAAAAAAAATTAAAAGAAAGAGGCCTAAAATTTTAGCATGACAGATGAGATTATAAATGTTATTCGAATGAATAGTGATAGAATGAAGCAAACTATATGCACTGGTTAACTGAGACTCACCCAAAACAGAGGAAATACATGCATACTCTTTCACTCTTTCCCTAGGTTCTGTCCACTGACTATGAATTGTAAACAACAACATTATCAACAATGTTTACACTCGGTACGCAGAAAATTTTAAAAGAAAAGAGGCCCAAAATTTTAGCATAACAAATGAGATTATAAATGTTATTAAAATGAGTTGTGATGGAATGCAGTGCGGATTTTTAGATGGTCACATTAATCTCCTGCATTTATCTATGTCAATATCTCCTTATGAGATGTGAATGCGGTAACCTATAAATTGTTTGAATTCCACAAACAACTACACACCAATTCTCAAACTGCACAACTACTAAATTACAAAAGTACTGTATCGATGACTGAAATGATCTTTAAAGCATCTAGGTACCCAGGTTTTCGATTAAAAAACTTATCCAATTGAATTCAATTTGAAAAATGATCTCTCGGGCATCTAGGTACACATGCATGCATTCAAGTGCACAAACACACTCAAATGAGTTATGAATTAACAGAAAACATACCAAAGGCAGTGAGAAGTTGTACGTCGATGTTAGACATGAAACTTAGCTGATTCAACTAAGCAGACCGGCTAACCATAATGCTCAGACCTGGATCATATTTAAAAATACCAATAAATCATCATGACCTCAATCAAATATAATCAAGATAAGAAAAACATAACAGGCACAGATCACATAATAGAAAAGAAGTTTCACAACTCATCCACAATCATCAACAGCTAAATTAAACCCAAAAATTAATCATGATCATCCATTTGTATATCAAACCATGACAATGATTTAAAATTTATTCCTAATCCATCAAACTTTTGAAATTTTTACAAACCAAGTTCAATTTACTACACAGAAAATCCAACAATACAGAAAATCCATACCTTTAACGCCAAGAAAACCTTCACAATATGAGAGGTTAAGTCAATCTACCACACAAAACTCAGATGCAGATTTACATCAAGCATTAAACTTTTCAAAAATTTGAATCAAATTTCATAGCAAAAGGCAAAAATCATCCACAATGAGGCAAAACCCAGATGAAAAAACTCACCATTGATCGTCAAATCCCACCACCAGATCTTCGAATGCCACCACAGAAGCCAAATAGAAGTGGAGAGAGAGAGAGAGAAAGGAGAACATGCAAGACTGCGAGGTCCAAACGGTGTCAAGAACCATATTTAAGCTTTGGTCTCCGATGTTTCAGTGGAGGATAAGAATCAAATGAAGAGTGACAGATGAGGAGAGGAGAGAAGAGAAGACCAGAATTTTGTTCTACCAAGCCAACAACAGAACATGGGAATGAGAAGAAACAAAGGGTATTTCCACCATTTCACTATTCACAAACAATGAAAAACAATGTCGGTCGAACTGAGTTTTAGTATATAGATAATTTGGAACTGAATATTAGGTTTTACTTTTCCTTAATTTCTCTGTTCTGGAGTAGGATTCTCTTTCCTCTTTTTTTCTCTCCCCTTTCCTTTCCTCCTAATTGAACGGTCACGGTTAAACCACGTCAACATCTTATATTTATTTTTTATAGAAAGAGAAAGACAAAATAAAGAATGTAAGAGAAGGAAATGAAAAGGAATGGAAAAAAGAGGGGAGAGAATCATAGTCCCTTTGTTGTATCTTATTTGGTTTAGTATTAACTGGATGTAACGGTAGCCGTGTCATTGGTGAGATTCTTCCCTTTCAACCGTGAGGAAATTAAACTCTGTTAAGGAAACATATGGATCCGTTTGCAGAGTATTATGTCCAAACAAGACAATTTGAATATTTCTTGGCCATAACTTATTATCATCCTTGTATAAGTGCACCATGTAGTCATCTTAAATACAACCTTTCTAATAAGGGTAATGCTAGAGATATCATCTATTTAACTTATATTTTATAAATCATATGATGTGATTATTGATGATATAATTATTATTTAAGTGATGATTTATGTGTTTATTTTTTATTAGTGACACATCTTTGTAAATGTAATGTAAAAACTTGATCTACTTAGCATTACTATTCTAATAAGCACCAAAACCTATCTCTTTTTTAGTTTGATAGCTCAACAATTTAATTAAATACCGCAAATTGTTTCAAAGGTGACCCTTAATTTTATAGTACTATCAAAATTGTTGTAAGAAATTCCTACAATTTTTTAAGAAAAACAGAACAAACTAATTCTTGTAAACGATTTGCAGTATAATGCTAGGAAGAATCAAATTTTAAACCAAATGATGTGGCTGTTGATGATTAAATTATTACTAAGTGTTGTTTAACGTGCTTATTTCCTATTAGTGATACATCATTTAGTTTGCAAATCTAGTTTAAAATTTGATCTACCTAACATTTCATTTGGTCAAGAACCAAACATCGCCGTACACATGGTCTAAAATATTCATAATATCCCAATATTTCCATCGAAATTTCCGTGTTTTTGGATTACCGATATTTTTTTGGACAACCGATATTTCCGATATCATCGATATTTTAGACTTTGCTAAGTTACTCATGTATCTTATCATGCAATGTATAAAGTGTAAAATATTGTACTAATTCATTATATATAAATGATTATGGTGTGTTTAAACTTCTTTCATTAATTACTACATATTTTCTACAGTCACAATGTTTGCCAGCTCGTTATATAATCAACTTAAATCAGTTATATCTATCATGCAATGCATTTCCTTCCAATTTTTTGTGATAAACTAATAGATAATTGACTAAATAAACATCCTGCAAAGTTTCAATAAAAATTTCTAAGTTTTTCTTATAATTTCTGTGGTTTTTATTCAATTTTTATCGATATCGATAATATCCCGATATTTCCATCGAAATTTCCATGTTTTTGAACTACCGATATTTCCGATATCATCGATATTTTATACCTTGGGCGTACATGAACGATGATTAAGGTTTTTTTTTTTTTTTTAAGTTTAAGAGAGATGAGTATTGGTTCATCACTAATCACATTAATATTATTCCCACTTAATCACTCATGTAATTAATGTTGAATTATCTGAGAGACGGGTCAAAAGCCCACTTACAATAACACTGATATTATCTCCAACTTGCTAATTACCACATGCGCAATCCGACATATGGGGGTTTTACCACAAAATACCTTGGTATTAGTTGGAGTAGGGTTAGGATATTTAAACTCTTCTTTTCTCAAAGATACAGTCAATGCGAGATATTTTGGATGATGCTAAGGAGACCAAAATTTTAAAACAAATTTGCAAACCAAATGATGTTTCACCAATAAGAAATAAGCACGTTAATCAACGCTTAAGTAACAATCCAATCATCAATAACCACATCATTTGGTTTGCAGATTTTGTTTAAAAAAAAATTAATCTCCCTAACATTATCTGAATATTTCAGTAATTAATGGGTGTGAAGACTTTATACAAAAGACCTTGATTCAATTAAAAGTTAAAGTTGAAGTTGTAATTTATTTTGTTTGATCGGCGGTGTGCGAGATTTTTCACATAAATCAACATGGTTTAATAGTCTGTATAAAGTTTCTCTTTTTCTACTGCTACTACTAATATATTTCATGCATGAACATTGGACTATTCAGTTGTCAAATGCTGCTGCAAGGCATCGCATGTCACACCTGTACAATCCCATAACAACATCAAAATTCAATCGAAGTGTGTGAAAGTTGTTGATAGATACAACTACTATAACTTATAAGACAGACAAAAAAAAAAAAACAAAAACAAAAACAAAAACAAAAAAGGAAAGGAAAGGAAAGTCAAAACCCATTACCTCTCAATTCAACAGAACGATAAGTTTTCTCTCACTGTTTTTTATTTTGCCCTTCTAACTCTTTCGCTTTCCTTTTATTTGCTTCCCGGCCGTGTCATTAGGGGTGGGCACGATGCGGTTCGGTACGGTTTCGAGTGAAATCACAACCGAAACCGAAACTTTTTGCGGTGCGGTGCGGTGCGGATTTGAAGCCAAAACTTAAATGAAACCAAACCGTTTGATTCGGTTCGGTGCGGTTTCAAACGGTTTCGGTTTGGTTTTTGAGAAAAAAAATGTACAATTTAAAATATACACTTATTTATGCATAAGACGGTCTTATTTCCTCATATTAATTAAGACGGTCTTATGTCCTAACTTTGATTAATATTAATACTTACTAAAGAAATGTCCTAACTTTGAATTTCAATGCCATAATATTAATGAGTTTTTTTTTTTGTCAGATTGGCATGTTGAATTCAATGCCATAATCCACCAGTGCTCCAAAATAGAACAGAACAAAATAATTCAATGCCATAATCGACTAGAGAACAACAAAACAGAAATAAACAAATGAAGAAAGAAAGTGCTAATGTTATTTTGTTATTCCAGCCCCCTCAAATTCAATATGACCGATGCTCATTGTCATTGCTCAGTGCTTACAACAGAAATAAACATATCCAGTAAATATTTGTTTATTTAGGCTCAAAGTGAGTTGCTTATTTGAATCACATATCCAGTAAATATTTGTTTGAGTTAGTGTAGTCTCCATGATGAAACTCGTATGATTCCCAACCCAATAAACACATATTTAGAAAATGTAACAGCTTGTCTATAAGGTTCCCCAACCGACAAAAAAAAGGTCAGAGAACATGTTTCATCTCGTCCCATATTAAAGATTCAAAACTAGATGATAATGATAGTCTAGTAACCTAATTGAACTAATTAAAAGTTTAAAATATAACATTTATTTATTAATTTTATTATACGGTGCGGTTTCGGTTTCGGTTTCAGTTTCAGTGCGGTTTTGAAAACCCAAAACCGAAACCAAACCGTTTTCTTTGCCGCGGTTCGGTTTCGAAACTGAAACCATTTCAAAACCGTAAAACCAAACCGTTCGATGCGGTTCGATTCGATTCGTGTTTCGGTTTCGGTTTTCGGTTCCAAGTGCCCACCCCTACGTGTCATAGTAAAAACTAGATCAGGTTGAGTGTTCATCTGTTTTTCCTCTCTCAAGAAACTTAACGTTTTATTTTTTGGCTAAACATATATAACGATGACTTATTATATTTTGTGTTTTTGGAGAGAAGGTTAAAAGGTTTAACTTTCACCGTTAAAAGTAACTTTCTTTACACATAAAGGAACAAAAGTGAGATTCGAGATAAGTTTAAGGTTGTTAAGTAAAACTCGGATTGAGGTTTATCACAAAATATCTCAGTTTAATTAATAGTGACATCAATCAATATATGTTGTGAGGCGATGATAATGCTTGATAATGATGACGACGTTGATGACGGTGGGTGAGGGTTGGTAGCATTAGAAATCTAACAATATTCCCCAACTCTAAGTTTCTAGCAGTATTCTTTTCAAACATTATATTCTTTGGTTTTATTAGATTTTCAATCTTTCACAAAATGTATATACTTAGATTTCGTCTAGTTTAGTTAGCTTGATCAAGATAAACGCCATTTATATAATGGAGCGGCAGCAGTGACGTTTGTATGCTAATATATTTTTAAATTAAATAATGTGTTATAAATATGAGAAATTTTTCATTGTGACTAGAACACGAGTGATACATCACGTGTTTTTATAAAAGTGATGGGAAATTTTATTTTTTAAGTTATTAACTTTTTAAGACACATATCTCACCATTTGTATAGTGACACATGATGTACCAACCCGTGTACCGGTCACACTAAAAAATCTCTCAATTAATAGGAAATAAATACGTTAATCAATACTTAGTAATAATTTAATCATCAACAATCACATCAGTTGGTTTACAAATTTTTGTTTAAAAATTTAGTAACATTACCATGTGGCTATGAGTTAGAAAACTACTTTCTAGCAAATTGGAGTTGGGAATACTTTTTAACTCAAGACTTTTGACTTATAAGTCGATGAGTATGTTAGAGAGACTAAATTTACAAACTAAATTATGTGTCATCAATAAAAAATAAGCACATTAATTAAGTAATAATCCAATCATCAATTTTTATTTCATTTAGTAATTTATACTTTTATAAGCTGTATTTTAATTATGTATTTGGGCTGAGACTTGATGATTATTATGTTACAGTGGACAGGAATTTACGTTAGTGTTATATTTGCAAGCTGTGTTCTAATCGTGCTAATGTTGGTTTAATTTGTTCTCTGCCTTTTACCTTTCCTTCGTCACATCTCTCGAAGCCTGCCAGAGTTGACCATAGCGATAAAAGGCCAAATAATTGGTTTAATAACCCCTGAGTCGATTATTAGTTCTCGAACGGATTTCTATGTATAAAAGTAAGACGATAGAAGCAAACCAAATCAAGGAAATTGTGAGTAAATGATACAGAAATTGGAATTGAAGAACATGGTAGAGAAGCTCCTCTTGTTTTTCCTTTTATTTATTTGCTTGGCAAAAGCGAGTACCTCAACCCCATCCCTGCCCTCCAACATTCACAACAAAACTAAAAGTCCAAAACATTTTGTGTTGATACATGGAGCCTGTCATGGGGCATGGAGTTGGTATAAGGTGGCGACTCTTCTGAGGAACTCAGGTCACAATGTAACAGCTCTAGACTTGGGAGCATCCGGGATCAACCCGATTCAGGTACAACAACTCCCTTCGTTATCGGAATTCGTCGAGCCTTTGACAAAGGTCATGGTGTCTCTACTACCAAATGAAAAGGTTATCCTCGTGGGTCACAGCTTGGGTGGAGCTGTCATATCTATTTTCATGGAGAGGTTTCCTCATAAAGTTGCTGCTGCGGTATTTGTCACAGCTATCATGTATGGTCCTACTCTCAATTTCTCAACTGTACATGCAGAGGTAATGAAATTCATATATACTAAATGTCAAAAAAATTCTACTATCATTTCTCTAGTCATACAATACCTTTTTAACTCGGAATATTTTGCTGGTTTGTGCCTCTTAACATTGTTGTTTTTCATCTCATCCGACAAATGTCATGTTGACCTTTTAATAGTGTTTGATACTGTTGATTGGTTGGTAGAGATCAACTGATATTTTTGTTGAACCCATTGTTTGCAAATCTTTTAACTAGAAGAGAGATGCTCATTTTTATACTCGCACAATGCTCCCCTTATCTCATCAATCATGTACATTTTTTTTATTCCTTCAAATGAGATGTCATAGATGAACAAGTTATGGTAATTGTAATGATTAGGAGTCTAAGAGCAAGTCCATCCCTAAAGACTTTGTGCCAGCACCCAATTAATTTATCCACTTAAATGAACAGTAATAGATCACAGTGAACAATAATAGGCCAAAGCATTTCCACCCCTAAAAATACGCTGGCACCCAGCCCATCTAATATTATTTTATTTTATTCATAACAATTAATATTTTATCATTTAATTTATTTTTTCTTCTTTATTCCTTTCACTCTCCAATCCCCTCTCTCTCTCTCTCTCTCTCTCTCTCTCTCTCTCTCTCTCTCTCTCTCTATTTTTCCTCCCTCTCTCTTTTCCAGGTCACTCCCGTGAGCTTTCCTTCTTCTTCCTCTTCAAAATCTTCAACAAATCAAACACAAAATATTATTTTTGTAATCCCTGGAGCTCAAGGAACCCAACCATGGCCTTGCATGCGGCATCGGTGCATGTGTGCGAGGTCCTACCATTGAAGCCGAGAGCTTGAGCTCTCCTTATATCTCTCTCCCCTTGTTCGCTTTTGCGGGTCCAAGAATTTCGGTGCTGCTAGATCTCTCTCAGCAATTCGAATCCCTTTCCGGGTTCGAACGCTCTCTCTTTGTCTCTCTCTTTCCGTGGTGGACTCACACTTCACGGCTGCATCGCATCCGTATATCCCGCCGATTCCATCCCTGATGTCTCTCCGGAACGAGACACGAATCCTTGACCCTGAATAAAAAAAAAAAAAAAAATGTCTGACGCCACGTTGGCGTTAGCATGGCATTAGATGACCCGGTCCCCAGGTCTGTCAATTTTAGGCTAGCCTAGAGACCAGCTTGGGCTGGGTGCCAGTCAATCCCGTGGGCTGGAGTGAATTGGTTGTGTGCCGGGCCAGTTTTTTAACTGGGTGCTGGGCTATTCCACCTCCGGTGGACTTGCTCTAAGAGATTACTTAGATATAAAGAGATTATGTCGCATGTACATAAAACATTGAAGTACTTTATCTTCTAGGAAATTAATTTTTTAAAACAGTTGATCGTCTTGTTCCTAAATCAACTTAAAAAGTTTTGAAACCCTAAAAGATACATGCATCTTTGTTTTTTTGTAAGATACTTTACAAATTAAAAAATATTCATATATCGACAAATAAATAAATTATTTATTTATTGATACAATAATAACCTCTTTAAAGTAATAAGTCACTTAATATTACGATCTAGTGGTATTCATCTTCACTTGTAAGTGAGAGGTTTTAGGTTCGATTCTCGCGCAAATATGAATTTGAACCAAATTATTGCTAGCCCATTGTGAGGCTAAACTCATCACATTCCCTTTAGTGTAGATAACACCGCTTGTTCCAAAAAAAAAAAAAAAAATCTTTTGGTTCTAACATGACACACCCTGACCCGGATTGCCCACTTGAACTCCAAATCGAGCTGTGCTGGCTAACACCTGGAAAGTGACGAAGCCATAAAGTGTAGTATAGTGAAATATGTGAATAAATTTAAACCTAAAACTGTCTAATTTAAAGAGTGCGTTGTGAGCAGGAATGAACCCATTTCACATATGATGATGGAGCATAAACACATTACAGTAAAATAGGGTGAGAATTATACCATCGAAGGTAATCGTCTACACCAAGATTTGCTAGTAATCCTCATCGGTATGAAAGCTTTGCTACTAGAACATGGAGGGACGAAAAATAAGGGTGAGTGGGCCTGAAAATAAAGTTTTATAAAAACCTTTTTGAAAACATTGTAACCCTTGCCATAAAACAAGTATAGTTTCCAAAATATACTTACTACGTATAGTATAAAAATACTTACCGTAGCCTGCAAAATCTCAAGAATTCATTACGGCACAATATCGCGAAACTAAGGGCAGGACATCCAAAATCACAGAATCTCAACAGTAATATAAGTAAAATCAAGCGCTCATCGATTTATGCTAGCATACGAGTCGGAGTCGCCTAATGCGACCTATACGACAGGACTGGGTGTAATCATAATATACGCTCTAGTGCTACAATTACGTGAAAACTAACACTATTTGCAGTCACCTATAAGTCGGAATTGCCTAATGCAACTTGTACAACATGACTGGCACCTACTTGGATCCAAGGTGAGTGTGCGGTACGGAGGTAAACATACACGTGAAAGACTGGTCCTGGTCCTGTGCAAGCACTAACACCGGGGTGCAGCAATGATGAGCAAACTACATAAATATAAGCATGTCATAACAATTCAATAATTCTAATCAACATAATAAACTCACTTGCGTATCCCGTAGGATATAGCATATTTCATAAATTCCGTCGTTTTGCTAATTCTTATAAGCATTAGTCTAAGCTAGGCATACATAGTAAATTCTTTTTCATTGTATAAATGGAAATTGAAAAATATGTATACACTATATAAAAGAAAAGACCCACTTACCTGAAGTCCACGCTATAACTCCCTATCACGAATATTGAGGCGTCACGAACGATCATCGCCTAGAACAATATCAATCACGTCTCAGAATTCTTATCGATAGAACACGTAACTTACATAAAACACATCTCCAAGGACGTTCTAAAATGATTTGAAACTCATTGACCAAAAGTCAGCAGTTGATCAAACGTCGACGGTAGGGTCCACAACCCTACGTAACTCGATTCGGAAGATCTGTACCTCAAATTTCTGATTCGTAGATTCTAAAGATCCACATTATACTTCTAGCATACTAAAGTTTCATTACGATCCAACGGTTGATCTCTGCCAATTGCAAATTCAAGTGGCGGTCAAGGTTTTATTTTACGAGCTTACAAATCTAATTCGGGAAGATTTGTACATCAGATTCCGATCTGTAAGTTTCTAATATCCTCAAATATTATGTATTATAACATATTAATGTTTGGTGACAATCCAACGGTCGGATTGTTGATTCATTTAATATCCAAGTGGCGGTCTCTATCAAAACTATAGTCTTACGATGAGATTTTGTCAAGTGAACATCACATATGAAATCAGAGTAACCAAATTAGTCTGTGAAGGGTAGGTGGGGTCTCAGCCCATGTGCCGCCACACATGGTGGCAGGCTGCCCCGAGTCGCCGGAAAATTCAACTATTTCTAAAATTTTCCAAATTTTACAAGAATGAAGATCTCAACGAGTAGACCAAGTTTTATACCTGTGGCCAAGTCCAATTTGGCTGGGAAAAGCCCTAATTTAGCTCGCACCCTTCAGAAACACTAGAATGGATGTTCATCGATTCGACTTCTCCGGTGTTCCAACGCCCTTATCACTAGTTGGGTCTTATTCCTGGGTCTAAAGGGAGTTGATTAGGGGTGGTGGTGGGTGGTGAAACTTGTCGGAACAAAGGAATCACCGTCAAGCACCTCTGGTGCTCCGGTGGAGTTCTACACAAAATGGGACCTAAAACCCTTCCTGATATTGGGTGAAAATGGTAGATGAGAGGTTGTGGAAGAGGTTGTAGGTGATGGATGGGTGTAGTTGGCTTGAAAAAATGGTGAGGTGGCTGGAAATCACTCCGGGTCAAACTAAGTTGCTGCGTGGGTGTACGGGTCGAAAGGAAGGGGTCTTTCTCTCCCTTTCTGATTGGTCCCTCCTTTCCTCTGTCACATCCCAGCCCAGGCCCCCACCACATCCCAGACTCGACTCTACCATAGCATAATATTGTCCATTTTAGGCCCCCAACCACGCCTTTACGGTTTTGTTTCTGGGAACTCACACGGGAACTTCCCAGTGGGTCACCCATCATGGGATTGTTTTCGCACGAACTCGCTTAACTTCAGAATTCCGATGGAACCTAAAGCCAATGAGCTCCCAAAATGCCTCGTGCTAGGTAGAGATGAGAATATACATATAAGGCTTACATGATCTACTCCCTTGGGTGATGTGGGATCTTACATCCTCTTTTTTTTTATTGGTCCAATCATTTTTCCACTAAATTTCTGATTGGTCACTTAACAACAATCTAATTGTGCCTCATCCCACAAGGTGGGAATTCACTTGATTAAAAATTAACGTTTAACTGTTCGATTTAATTCCTAAAATTAACGGAATTAAAATTAACTTATAAAGATCGTAAACATGAAATACGAATTTAAATTACGAAATACGTAAGACGGTCAACAAAAGTTAAACATCCTCACCTCTAAGGGCATTTTCGAAAAATCACTCTTTTAAAGATTATAAAATTGTAGAATTAGGGACGGGTTGTCACACAACATGTCTCTTTATCACAAAATCAAAAAATCCAAAAATTAACAAAATCAAAATTTTTTTTACATTAATAAATATTCATATATCAATAAATTACAAATTATTTACTTATCGATATAATAATACTTCTCTAAAGTAATAATATTTCTTGGTCCCAACATTTTCATTTATAGAGGTGTTACTGTATACCCAAATTATTGGTCATATGTCTTACCAACCTTATTCTGAAAATAGATATTTGTCACAAGTAACAATTTAACATGATTTCTTGTTCATGTTTTCTGAATCCTACTTAAGGATAATTAACTAAAAAATAATTTTCTTAAAAAATGTATAGGTTACCAAAGGAAGGGATTTAATGGACACTCAATACAGATATGACAACGGGACCAACAACCCTGCAACCTCCCAAGTCTTTGGACCTAAGTTTATGGCGACAAGCTTGTACCAGCTCTCCCCACCACAGGTAAGTCTTGAAGTGTGTCTATTGAAATATATAAACACATTGGAAACATAAGGTGTAGGGTAAGAGTAGAGCGCTAATAGTTTCAAAAAAATAAGTTCGGGTTTTCCAGTATTGGTTAGCTAACTTTTTTTTTGTTTTATGTTTGTCATGGACAGGATTTAAATCTAGCGTTATCGTTGGTGAGACTTGTTCCTTTATATAATTATGATGTAATAAAACTCACGAAGGAGAAGTATGGATCGGTTCGTAGAGTATTCATCGTGGCCGACCAAGACCATGCGATTGCGTTGGATGCGCAAAATTATATGATCAAGAACAATCCCCCAAATGAAGTGAAAGTGATAAACGGTTCTGATCACATGGTCATGTTCTCTAAACCAGTGGAGCTGTTCTGCCACCTCCAAAGTATTGCTGAGAACCATTCATAAAGACATGGACGGACATGATTAATTCAGGCATACTAGGTAGCATGCGTTGAATGCACCATAGTACAAAATGTAAATGAATAAATGAGATTGTTTTAAGTACTAATAATTACGTGTCCATGAACTTTAGTTCAAGAGGCATGACGCACTACTATAAACATGGTCACTGCGTGTAGCTTGGCTTGTGGTTGCTCCTCATTCTTCAAAGTTATGTTTTTTTTTTTTTAATAAACGATATTATCCACAATAAAGGGTTAAGAGGCTGGGCTAAACCTTATAATAGACCAGCAATAATATGGTTTAAATTTGCATTTGACGAAAGTCGAACCAAAGATCTCTCACTTACAAGGAAAGAGCAATCACTAGACCGCAGTACAAAGTGACTTCAAAGTTGTCTTTAGTTTCTGTTTATTGGGTTGCCTAGCAGCTACCCCTACTATTAATTATGAGAAATTTGGAAAAATAATCAAATTTTGGACCCCATATAGAATTATAGCCACCATTTTAATTTTATGATAATTATAACCAAAATTTGATGTAAAAGTACTAATATTTCCTTAATGTCATGTTATGCAAATATTCAAGACTTCATTGTAAGTTTGTGAGTGTCAAGGAGAATGACTTCTTGTTGTCAACAAACTAGTAACTCAATTTATGAGTTATCATGTTGAGAAAATCACGTTCTTACTTGGCTGAGATTAAAAGTCCTAATAACATGCAATTATATTCAAGTAACCTTATCAAGTTTTGAAAGACTCCCAACTTGCATCGATTGTTTCAAAAGGAAAATGACCAATACCAGAAAATTAGGATCCACAAGAAGCAACCAACTTTTAGAGATAATTCATACAGATGTGTGTGGCCTTTTCCCAAATAAAACAATCTGTGGTAATTCGATTGTTCCAAGATATTGTTATGTGTACCTTATATCTGAAAAGTCTTATGTTCTTGATTGTTTTAAAATATACAAAATTGAAGTTGAAAACCAACTTGAAAAGAACATTAAAATAGTGAGATCAGATAGGGGTGAGTATTTTGGCAGGTTTACAGAGACTAGACAACATAAGGGAGCCTTTGCATCTTACCTTGAAGCATCAGGGATTATTGCTCAATATACTACTCCAGGGACTCCACATCAAAATGGAGTGGCAGAAAGAAAAAATAGGACCTTGAAGGACATGATTTGATCCATGTTTTTTAGGTCTAAACTTCCAATTTTTCTGTGGGGAAAAGCACTCAAAACATCCAACTATACACTCCATAGGGTTCCAAGCAAGTCTGTCAAAGTTATACATTTTGAAGCTTGGATAGGTAGAAGGCCATATTTCAATCATTTCCATGTTTGGGGATGTAGGGCTGAGGCACATTTTTACAATCCTCGAGAGAGAAAGTTGGATCCGAGGACTGTAAGTTGTAGGTTTATTGGATATGCTGACAAATCCAAAGGTTTTAAATTCTATTGTCCTAATTCTCACACTAGAATTCAGGAGACCAAAAATGCAAAATTCATTGAGGATCTAGAAGAAGAATAGTGCAACACAGCAGCTCAAATTTTGAAGAAATTGGAAATGACCTTGATCATCCTTCTGCAACAACTGATGCACTATTGCTTGTGAATCAAGAAAACTCTTTTTCTCTCCCTCACTGTTCTCTAAGCTGCTTAGGCAGTAAGTACTATGTTTATTCTTGAAGCAGTGCAATCACCAGTTCATGATTGCAATCCTGAACACCAATACCCTGAGTGCCAAGTCTCTGAGGTTGTTATTATTCAACCATTGCAACTGGTGCAACTACCTATTAGACAATCAAATAGGCAAAGAAAACTTGTGATCTTACCTGATTTTGTGTATTTACAAGAGACTGAATATAACATTGGAGATAATGATCATCTTTTCACTTTTAATCAAGTTGTCAACAGCTCGAAAGCAAATTTATGGCGTGCTGCAATGGTTGAAGAGCTTGCAGCTATGGAAAATAACCAAGTTTGGAAGTGTGCAATGCCAAACCCATTGGCTGCAAATGGGTGTTCAAAACCAAAAGAAATGCAAAGGGAAAGGTTGAAAGACATCAAGCTAGACTCGTAATTAAGGATTTTACACAAAGAGAAGGCATTGACGATAATGAAACCTTATCATCAGTTTCATCCAAAGACTCCCTGAGGGTGATCATGGCTTTCATAGCCCATTTCAACTTAGAATTACATTAAATGGATGTAAAGTCAGCTTTCCTCTATGGTGATTTGGATGAAGAAATAGTAATGGTTCAGCCACTAGGTTTTGTGGAAAAAGGGAAGGAGTTTATGGTTTGTAAACTCAACAAATCGATCCATGGGTTAAAGCAATCATCTAGGCAGTGGTACATCAAATTTGACCAAGTTGTTTCTGCTTTTGGTTTTGAAGAAAACAAGATTGATGACTGTATATACCTCAAGGTCAGTGGCACAAAATTCATATTTTTGATATTGTATGTGGATGATATTTTGTTAGCTAGCTCAGACTTAACTCTCTTGCACACAACTAAAAGCATGTAATTGAAAGTTTTGATATCAAAGACCTTGGTAAGGCGCATTTTGTTCTTGGCATTGAAATTGAGCGAGATAGATCCAAGAGACTGCTAAGATTGTCTCAAAAGTCCTATATTGACAAAATCATGAAGAGATTCAACATGGAAAAATGTGCAAGTGGCGAGCTTCGGGTGACAAGCTAAGTACTGATCAATGCCCTAAAAATGATCTTAAGAAGAATGGAATGAAAGATAAGTCTTATGCTTCACTTGTTGGCAGTATCATGTATGCTCAAGTCTGCACAAGGCCTGATTTGGGGTTTGCAGTTAGTGTTCTAGGGTTTTTTTTTGTCTAATCCCGGTAATTCTCATTGGACTGTAGCAACGAAAGTACTGAGGTACTTAAAAAGAACAAGAAATCTTACACTGGTATATCAACAAGTTGAGAATTTGGAAATAATGGCTTATTCTGATTCAAACTTAGCTGGTTGTGTTGATGATAGAAAATCTACAAGTGGATATGTTTTTCTTCTTACTGTTGGTGCAATCTCATGGAAAAGTTCCTAGGAAAAGGTAATTACTTCCTCAACTATGGAGGCTGAATTTATTTGTTGTTACACTGCCACCAAACAAGCAATCTGGTTGAGAAATTTTATCATGGGATTGAAGGTTGTAGATTCAATTGAAAAACCTATAACTATTTACTGTGACAATAAGGCTGCAGTTTTCTTCTCCAGAAACAGCAAGAGGTCAATTGCTTGCAGACTATTTGACATAAAGCATTTGCGTGTGAGAGATGAAGTCAGAAAAGGGCTAATCAACATAGTTCATATAGGGACTGATTCTATGATAGTCGATCCAATGACTAAGGGCTTACCAGTATAAGTGTTTAAGAAACACGTCTACAATATGGGAAAGCGAGAGGATTTTGATTTTGTTAATGAGTAGGAGTAGTACACCCATTTATTGTTTTCTGTTATGTTTCTTTTCGTTTAATTAGATGCTTTCATAATGTTTTGTTCTCATATTATCTTATTGAAATAATATGAGCCATGCTTTTGCATGAGGCTCAATTCAGGAGTTGAATTTTGTTTATCAACTTGAAACATTTGAATTTTTGTCAAACAACACAGTGCTTATAGATTAGATACTTGTAATCATAAAGTGCACATGTAGAAGGAATTACATACTGCATTTATGATTCAGTATTCGAAGCTATAAGTAACAGGTTCTTAATGGTTTAATTGCAGCTTCTGGGGACTCAATGATCACCTTAATCTTAACCAATGTAATGTCATTCTTCTTGGATACTTAAGTGGGAGAATGTAAGTTTGTGAGTGTCAAGGAGAATGACTTCTTATTCTTGACAAACCAGTAACTCAGTTTATGAGTCATCATGTTGAGAAAATCACGTTCTTACTTGGTTGAGATTAAGAGTCCTAATAACATGCAATTATATTCAAGTAACCTTATCAAGTTTTGACAAGGGTTCAATATCAAGTAGGACTATATCGAAACCCTAATTAGTATGGAATATCCAAGGTATCAGTTAATAAGGCTGATATCAATGATGATTGGCTATATATTGGGAGGTCCCTACACTCACAACACCATCCCTTTTCAGCATAACCCTATTCTAAGCTAGAACTTTTGGCTATTGAGTGTAGAAAATCTCCTTTCATTATTTGCAGCAATGGCGATCTCTTCTCTAGGTAAGCTTACTATCTTTACGTATGCATGTTGTAATATGTATATGTGATTCTATGCATGCAATGTTCTAATAGTTTACATTCATACCGTGTTTGTAACTTTGTATTGGCAATCACATGTATGATTGGCCATTACAGCCATGCATGGAAATCGTAGTGGGTGCCTTACAGTCTTAAGTTAAACATGCTTGGAAACTCATCTAAACCGATTGGAACAAGTGCCCCAGCTATACGAAATCTTTACTATTCGTTTGATGTTGGGTTGTAAATTTTGTGTACATTCTAACTGAGACCAATTTTGTTGAAGGAAGCAAGCAATTGGAAGTTTTAAAGCAGGATTTAGAAGCGGTGGATAGGAGGAAGATGCCATTTGTGGTAGTGCAAAGACATAGGCCGATGTACACATGAAGTAACAAGATAGGTGATGTTCCAGAGGGCGAAAATGCTGGAGCATTTGGAGTTTGAAGATATTGATGTTTATCAGTCAGGAATGCTGTCAACATCAAATATATTGTTTGTGCAACAACCTCAAATCGAGAAGTGACCCTGGCACCATGTTGTTGAGTATTCTGATAGTTGCTTTGTAAGTTCGTGATATGTATGATTGTTGAGGTACAAATGTATAGTGGTCTTTATCCTTCTTTTGCTACTCATATTGATGGCATAATCTTCCTAGATACTATTGAGAAATTGAGCCTTATGGATGCATTCTATTGTGTTTGTTCTACCATCTCAACTCTAGGTTATGGAGATAAGAGCTTTTCGACTCAAGCAGGTGGTGTTTTTGCAGTGTTCTAGATATTGAAAGGTACCATTTGTTAAGCTCATTTTTTCTTCTACATTGCCGAGCTAAACGCCTAGAGTAGACAACCGGCGTTAGTGCAGTTGATTCTCATTCATAGGATGGCCAACTTAGATTTGGAGGTAGCTGATCTTGATGATAAGAGAGGTGATGCTCCTATGTGGGCGAAAATTAATGCTGGAGCATTTGAAGCCTCTGTTTGTGAAGAACAATGTAATGTACACAGATATGAGAGGTTTTGTCAATTGGAAAACTATACTTGTGGGAGGGTGGGACCTATTCATATAATGGAAACCTAGACTGAGTCATCCAACCGATCTAAGTGTGTTAAGTGTGTTTTAGATGTTGTGAGAACCCCTAATATTAAGGGTATATGAGTAATTTTACATCAAGTTTTGATTATAATTATCATAAAATCAAAATAATGACTATAATTCTATATGGGGTCTAAAATTTGATTATTTTTCCAAATT
Source organism: Malus domestica (assembly GCF_042453785.1). Lineage (NCBI taxonomy): Eukaryota > Viridiplantae > Streptophyta > Magnoliopsida > Rosales > Rosaceae > Malus > Malus domestica. Next base: position 13,252,329 of record NC_091662.1, read on the forward strand.
TCCCATTAACTATCTACCTTATCTTTGTAAGATATCTCTCTCCATTTAAAGGGCTCTATATGATCTAAATAGTCAATTAGTTAATTTAAAAATAAATAAAAAACTAATCTAAGAAAGTGTTTCATCCTTCCAAAATTAACTATTGGCCTTTTAGTCATGTTGAGTTAATCCATGAGTAACAACGTCGAGTGCGTTTCGTTCCCTTAATTGAGTCTCTTGATTTGTCCAGCATCAACTGGTATCAGAGCGGGTTTTTAAATTTATCTTCAAAATATTGGTGGGGACATCGTCTTCGTTGGTTGTCATTGATTAGGTGTCTATCTCTTTTGACCAGACAATATTTTATATATATATTGGGAATTGTTATCAACACTCTAAAAATCTTATTCTACACTTCTTCAAGTGTATTTTTCTTTCTAATTATGGAAAGTTTGAAGTGCCAAATGAGATTTTTGTAGTCTCCAATGCAATAAATAGTGCATTAAACAAAATTATGTGTAAATAGATATTCGCAAAACACCATAGCGCTTCGTGCTACTGCAGAAACAAAATCGTGTATAGTTGAAGGATAAATTGGAGTTAATTATTTGGTAGCTTTTTAGCCAAAATGTTCTTGATATTGGCATAACTCCTCACTTTGGTCCTTGAGATTTAAAACCAATAGAAGTGGTCTCTGAGTTTGTCCACCATCAATCATTTTGGTTATTCCGTGCTAAATCTCCACTAAACAAGGATAAAATGACAAAAACACCCTTAACTTTATCAAATCATTTTGGCCCATTGTTTGTTAAATTGAGTTATTTTTGTCATTTTGGTCAATATTTGACAACAAATTTCACAGAATGACAAAAAAGATTGATGGTTGACAAACATAGAGATCACTTCTATTGATTTTAAATCTCATGCCAATCTCATAGAATATTTTGGCTAAAAATCCTTATTTGAAGCCTTATATTGTTGGAAGGCACTTCCAATCTAGTTTTCAATTCTTCAAGCCGTTCGTGTTGTTTTGGAAACATAATATAATACTAATTGTATATGGTTTTCACAATTTTTCATCCCGCTACGAAGTGTACGTACTACCATTATATGTTTGTAAATATTCGTAGACATTGTTGTAATTTCAGCTTATTAAATAATAATATTCTGGAAGGCCTTTCGTAATTTGAACCTTTTTCCCCCTCAATAACAGCAAGGAAAATTTTATTTAAACTCTGTTTGGACCATACTTGACCAATCCTGAAACTACTAAGCACCGGTCAATGTTATACCATCAAGGACCCAGAAGAGTTTCCCTCAAACCAGGAGGCCAATCACAGTGCGACACGTGTCGACATCAGAAGCCAATCATAGCGCGACACATGTTAACATCATAAGCCAATCACAACACGACACGTTTCAATGTCAGAATGAAACTAGAAACTCTCTTCTATAAATAGAGATCATTCTTTCATAATATTTCCTAATGTCATTTGTACTAAATCATTCACCAGTACTCACTAAAGGAGAGCTTGAACCTATGTACTTGTGTAAACCCTTTACAATTAATGAGAACTCCTATACTCTGTGGACGTAACCAACGTACAACTTGTGTTTGCTTCCCTGTCTCTATCAATTTGCATACTTATCTGCACTAATGACCGGAGCAATCTAGCAAAGGTCATAAACTTAACACTTTATGTTGTACCAAAGTCCCTACTGATTTTGTGCATCAACATTTGGCGCCGTCTGTGGGAACGACACTTATTCCCACTATTTTCAGCTTTGTTAAGCTGGTTTCCACCATTCGTACACTTTTTTTTGACCAGGCATCCCTTTCCAACATGGAGAGCGAAGGAAGCCACAACACATAGAATGACACCCCTCTTGCACCTGGTGCGAAGCAACGAAGGAATGAACAAAAGAAGTTTGCTCTTCAGGCTAAAGTCGATGAGCTGGAAGCTCAGAACAACAAGATAGCGATGAAGAATGAGATCCTCCAAGAGCAGTATGAGAAGGTCTTCGAGATGCTCCACGAGGCTAGATATACTAAAACACACGAGCTCATCACCCTTATGGAAGTCAACCATCAACTGGGTGCCCCCAAACACGGAAGGTCATTTGCCCTTGACATAGGTATTCCTGTTGAGGAGCGAGCTACTCATTGAAATGGCGACCAACATGAGACTTCTCTCAACCCAGCTGCTTCGACCCGAAGTAGCAGAAGTTGAGGAAGGAACATCCTTACAGAAGGAGTGGAAGGATCGAAAACCATCTTTCGCGATTGTCAAGACTTCCTAAAGCAACATCGAGACAATCCTATCCATGTAAGCTCGAAGATCAATGACCCAAGGGTCTCTGAAAAACTCGGTCCCCTCCCATGTCCTAGGCCGGCTACTAATTTGGGGAAGGGGCAACAAGTCCTAGAGAAACACGAAGGTATAGGGGACTCAGAGATGTTCCGACAGACATACCTTGGAAGTCCGTTCGGCGAGTCCAGGGAAAAATCACATGCTCTTGATCAAACCTTCCTACTTCCAAGAGGAGATGGAGATTTATGAAAGAAAGCTCTAATGGTACATGACTCCACTCAGAACCTTATTGTCCTACAGCTCCTTAAGGAAGTAAACAAGTTGAAGGCTGAACGACAAGCTGAGATACCTGATTGAAACCAACCTAGGCCTGGCTCCTTTACAAGGAGGATCTTCGACACCCCATTCCAAGCAAAAATAAAGCAGAAGCTTGGCTTGCAACTCTATATTGGAAAGGATGACCCGATTGAATACCTTAACCTCTTTGAGTCCACCATGGCATAACGGATGCACACCGACGAAGAGCGATGTCTTCTTTTCCCCTCCACCCTCTCTAGCGGAGCTCTAAACTGGTATTGTCGTCTTCTATCTGAGACGGTAGACTCATTTGAAAAATTGAGGAAACTGTTTGTTTCTCAACACATTTTCCAAACCGATCACTTGCACTCTGCGGATGACTTGTACACTATTCGCTAGAAGCCAGACGAGTCATTACGTATGTATGCTTGTCGGTTCAGCTATGAGTATTCCCGTTGTGCCGAGGCAGACAACAAGATTGCCCTCAAAGCCTTCACGGTAGGCCTACGTGATTATTTCTTCAAGTACATGATCAATGCCAACACTTGGAAGACTTACTTTGAGGTGATGGCACATGCTTACAACCATGCCTCCGCTGAGGCAAAGACATATCAGGGGAAACCCCCCACAGCCACCCCTTATCAACAAGTAGGGAGTGAAAGCCAGATCCAACCAAATGAGAAGACCTCGATCTTCCAAACGGCAGCGGTGCTTCCCCCTGCCTTACTTAATACTTCGCCAAGTCAACAAATATCAACCTCAGGGCAAAAGGAAAGATTTCCATCCTTACCAGTCTCATTTTAGTAAAAAAAGTAAGGGACACTATCGCGATAACCAAGGGTATCGCCACGATAATGCTCGTCTCCAGGCAGTCAACATAGTGGGCCAAGCATGTGTCAGGATAAGCCCTACCCCGAGGTATGAGACATACACACCTTAGAATGCCACATGCATGGCCATTTACCCCAGCATAGCACACCTGATACCGAAACCAATGCCGAGGCAGTCGGGTTACAAGCCCATGAAGAACACAGGCACGTTTTGCTGCTACCACGAGCATAACAGCCATGACGGCGAGAAGTGTATCACCGTTCGTGATCATATTGAAGCTTTGGCGCGTGAAGGAAAAATTGATTGATTCCTTCTTCACCCTTCAAGGGATAACCATAACCAACGCCAAATGAATGTGATATATTCCATAAGCGGCGGTACATCCATATCTGAATCTTCCAATAGGGCCATGAAAAACAGTGAACGAGCTTTAAGGCCTGGCCACCAAATGTTTCACGTGGAAGACATCATGGGAGGTAAGTATCAAAAGTTTAACTGGGATCCAATATGTTTCTACCCTGAGGAAGAAAAAGGTTTCATTTACCCTCACAACGACTCACTGATCGTAGAGGCTCACATAGCCAACTTTGAAGTACGATGAATCCTGGTAGACACGGGGGCTTCGATCAATATCATGTTTGCTGAAGCTTTCAGGGCACTTAATGTAGCTGAACACTTGCTCGATCGCTCGATTTCTCCTCTGATAAGCTTCTCCGGTGATATCCTGCAACCTTTAAGGAGCATACATTTACCTTTCACCATTGGTACAGACCCTTACACAGCTACCATTACCACTAACTTCCTGGTGGTTGATTGCCCAACGGCATACAATGTCATCTTTGGACGCACAGGCATCAATGATCTTAAGGCCATGGTATCTACACATATGTTATTGATGAAATTTCCAACCCCCTATGGCAATGGTTATATCAGAGGAGATCAACTTAGTGCACGGTCATGTTACAACACTTTGGTCAAGCAATAACACTTGCCTGTGCCCAAGGAAACCTTTTCTATACATGACCAAGTCATAAAAACCAGCCTGGATGAAGCCAACTTGGATCTTCACGGTGGCAACAGTCAACCCGACGATCTTGGAGATGACTCTTTCACCCATCAAGCACAACCCGCTGAAAAGATGAAAAAGGTTTCTATATCAAAAGATTATCCAGATCGCACGATGAAGATTGGCACCACCTTGTTACCACCAATTCGGTTGACATTGATATCTTTTTTGCAAGAGAACACTGAGGTCTTCGCCTGGTCATACGAGGACATGCCAGGCATCTCTCCCGATATCATATGTCATCACTTGAGTATTGACCCCAAGACCAAGTCGGTGAGACAGAAGCGAAGATGTTATGACGCTGAATGATACGAAGTAATAAAGGAAGAAGTTGAAAAACTTAAAGGCATAGGCTTCATCCGAGAAGTCAATTACCCAACATGGGTAGCAAATGTGGTCCTTGTTAAGAAAAATCTGACCAAAGAAGGTCTCTTGCTCTAAGAAGTCTTGTGGAGAATGTGTGTCGACTACACCAACCTAAACAAATGATGGCCGAATGATAGCTTTCCACTTCCTCTCATTGACAGGCTTATAGATTCTACGGCAGGGTGTGAACTCTTGAGCTTCATGGATGCTTACTCAAGATACAATCAAATCCCCATGAACCCTTCGGACCAAGAACACACAGCCTTCACTACTGACAGTGGATTATATTGTCATAAAGTCATGCCCATCGGCCTAAAGAATGCAGGAGTGACTTATCAGAGACTAGTCAATTCAATGTTCGCCGAACAGATTGGGAAAAGCATGGAAGTTTACATTGATGATATGTTAGTCAAGAGCAAACATGCTAACCAACACATCGCTAACCTATTTGAAACTTTCACCATTCTGAAGAGGTATCGAATGAGGTTGAATCCCAACAAATGTGCCTTCGGCGTAGGCTCTGGCAAATTCTTAGGCTTCATGATAAGCCAACGAGGCATTGAGGCTAATCCCGAGAAGATCAAAACAATCCTCAACATGAAGGAACCGGTAACTTCAAAAGACATCCAAAGCCTTACTGGCAATGTGGCAGCCTTAACTAGGTTCATCTCTAAGGCCACATACAGATGTGCTCCTTTCTTCAAAGCACTTAAGGGAAGTAAGAAGTACATTACATGGACTAATGAATGTGCAGAGGCATTCAAGAACCTCAAAGACTACATGAGTAAAGCCCCTCTGCTCTCTAAACCTGAGGTTGGTGACACTCTCATTATCTATCTGTCGGTATCAGCTTCAACAGTAAGTTCCATTCTCATTCGAAATGATGGTAATGTCGAACGACCTGTCTACTACGTTAGCAAGGCCTTACAAGATACAGAGACACGATACTCCAACATTGAGAAATTGGCTCTAGCATTAGTTATGTTTGCTCGAAAACTTCACCCTTACTTCCAAGCACACTCTATCATCGTGCTTACCAATCATCCTCTTTGGCAGATACTCCAAAGTCCTGACATTTCGGGGCGAATGATAAAATAGGCGATAACATTGGGTGAGTTTGACATCTCTTACCAACCAAAGCCAGCTGAGAACGGCTAAGCAGTGGCAGACTTCATTGCCGACTTCACATATCCTGTTGACATTGTTTCTACGCCTAAAGAAGTGGTTTCATTACCCTTAGAAGCTCAGAAAATAGAACCAACAGCCCCAGCATGGAGTCTATATGTTGATGGCTCGTCTAACCAACAGGGTTGTGGAGCAGGACTAGTCCTTACGACCCCTGACAAAGTGGCGATGGAGTATGCTCTTCGTTTCAAATTCAAGGCCTCGAACAATGAGGCTGAATATGAAGCCCTCATAGCAGGCTTACGTTTGGCCAAACACCTTGGGGTTAAACGAATTGATATCTTCAGTGACTCCCAATTGGTGGTTAACCAGGTCACCAACAACTTTGATGTTAAGGATAGCTTCATGGCAGCATATTGGCACAAACACAATTGTTGCTCAAGCACTTCCACTACCAGATCACCCAAATTCCTCGAGCGGCAAACAGTCATACAGATGCTTTAGCTCGCCTCACCTCAGCGGTGGAAGACAAAATTGGGAGAAAAATTCAGGTCGAATTGTTGGCAGCACCAAGCACCATGGCTGTGGAAGTATGCAACTTACAATAGGGGGATAGTTGGATTACCCCGATTTATAGATTCCTTGCTCATGGCACCCTTCCAAATGACAAAGTCCAAGCTAAGCAGATTCGATACAAGGCTACCCGTTACTTGATCATTAATGACCAACTCTACAAGCGGGGTTTTAACCTACCATACGTAAGATGCCTTGCGCCTGCAAAGGCGAAAATTGTCCTTCGGGAAATACATGAAGGAGTATGCGGAGATCATGCTGGATCTCGATCCCTAGCACACAAGGTTTTTTGCCAAAGATATTACTAGCCAACACTCCACCAAGATGCCATCAAAATATCTCGCTTATGTGATAAGTGTTAACGCTACACAACTATTCCTCACTCCCCTCCCGAGCTGCCCACTCCTATGATCAGCCATTGGCCCTTCACCCAATGGGGACTTGATTTGATCGACCCAATGCTTGCAGAGAAGGGTAAGGTCCGCTATGCAATCGTTGCAGTTGACTAATTCACAAAGTGGGCTGAAGTAGAACCATTGGCAACCATTACTGAGGCAAAAATAGAAGACTTCGTGTGGAATAATATCCTTTGTAGATTCGGCATTCCCAATGTGATAGTCACTGACAACGGGCGACAGTTCGACAACAATAAGTTTAGGATGTTCTGCTCGAAGTTCAACATCAACTTATATTTTACCTCCCCAGTTCATCCCCAGTCTAATGGACAAGTCGAAGCCATCAACAAAATAATCAAGCGAACTTTGAAAACCAGCTTGGACAAGGCTAAAGGTTGTTGGCCAAAATTTGTACCCCAAGTTCTTTGGTCATACCGCACTTTGTATCGGACATCAACAGGAGAAACCCTATTCTCACTTGCCTTTGGTACAGAGGTAGTTGTCCCAGTTGAGCTTGAGCAAGTAATGTTCCAAGTCCAGAACTACGTGCAAAACGAAAATGACAAACAACTTACCCTCAACTTAGATCTAGTCGAGGAACACAGAAACCAGGCTCACTTGAGGAATGTCGCCTACAAACAGCGTATCTCTAACTACTATGACTCAAGGGTCAAACCTCGTTCTTTCAAAATGGGGGACTAGGTATTGAAGAAAAGATTACTCTGCGATAGAATCCCTAATGAAGGAACACTTAGTTCAAACTGGGATGGACATTTTGAAGTTGTTGGCATCAATTGCCCTGGCTCCTACAAGTTTAGAAGCTCTGATGGCAAGACCCTTGGCCATCTATGGAATGCTGATCACTTGAAGTACTATTACAAGTAAACTCTCATTGTTCAAGTGTTAAGCTTCAGCCGTTCGGCATCCTATGTAACGAAGACTATTTGGCATGAATTCAATAAAGAGGTGATTTAGACAACTCGGTCTTAATCCTTTTACATTCCTAGCAATGAAACATTTGGGTTCAAAGCTTCAACATGAATGCTTCCAACATGAAACAAAGTCTATGCCAACAAGACTATACAAATAAACGAACAGCTTCACAGTATATTCGTTCAATCATACATTCCAACACATTCATACATAAGCCAACTGTGCTTCGAAAGGGTTCAACATACTTTGTGCCATTCGACACTTGCTACAATATGCCTCGACACCTTGCCCTTATTCTCACCAACCAAGTGATGAAATGTGAAGAAGGAACTCATCTTCATGCCACCAACCAGGTGATGAAATGTACAACCTGTACTCTCATTCATGCCACCAACCAGGTGATGAAATGTACAACCAATTCTCTCTTTCATGCCACCAACCAGGTGATGAAATATACAACCCGTACTCTTCTTCATGCCACCAACCAGGTGATGAAATGTACAACCTGTACTCTAATACCATTTGGCAACTTGCCACTCATGCCACCAACCAGGTGAAGAAAGAACTCATTTTCATGCCACCAACCAGGTGATGAAATATACAATCCATACTCTCCTTCATGCCATCAACTAGGTGATGAAATGTACAACCCATACTCTAATATCATTTGACAACTTGCCACTCATGCCATTAACCAGGTGAAGAAAGAACTCATCTTCATGCCACCAACCAGGTGATGTAATGTACAACCCGTACTCTCCTTCATGCCACCAACCAGGTTATGAAATGTATAACCCGTGCTCTAATATCATTTGGCAACTTGCCACTCATGCCACCAACCAGGTGATGAAATGTACAACCCATACTCTCCTTCATGCCATCAACTAGGTGATGAAATGTACAACCCATACTCTAATATTATTTGACAACTTGCCACTCATGCCACTAACTAGGTGAAGAAGGAACTCATCTTCATGCCACCAACCAGGTGATGTAATGTACAACCCGTACTCTCCTTCATGCCACCAACCAGGTTATGAAATGTACAACCCATGCTCTAATATCATTTGGCAACTTGCCACTCATGCCACCAACCAGGTGAAGAAAGAACTCATCTTCATGCCACCAACCAGGTGATGAAATGTACAACCCATACTCTCCTTTATGCCACCAACCAGTTGATGAAATGTACAACTCGTACTCTAATATCATTTGGCAACTTGCCATTCATGCCACTAACCAGGTGAAGAATGAACTCATCTTCATGCCACCAACCAGGTGAAGAATGAACTCATCTTCATGCCACCAACCAGGTGAATAAATGTGATGAAAGGTGATGAAGAAACTCACATTCGTACCACCAACCAAGTGATGAAAGCAACTCACCATTCATTCCACCTACTAGAAGACAAGTGGTACAACTTGTACATGTGAACTCTTAGCATTTACAAGTAATAAAAAACCCTCAAGCTTGACAACTCAACTATGGGAGCACTTATGCCCAACAAGAGTTATAGTCACTAGCAAAGTCTTATTGCAAGCCAACAACAACGTCAGTGCATGGCATACGAAGATCAAGCTATTCATCCCTCTTGCATCTGCTTATGACATTTCTCATCTATAACAATGCAAACACTACAACTCGTAGAAAGCTTCACACACTCTTGATCAAGACAGTGTGAAGCAAACCAATTTATGGTGTGAACAAGAGCTTCATCAAAGGAGTTCAACCACAATTCTCAAAAGCTTCACACTCTTGATCAAGACAGTGTGAAGCAAAACCAATTTATGGTGCCAACAAGAACTTTATCAGTGGAGGGCAACCACAATTCTCAAAAACTTCACACACCCTTGATCAACACAGTGTAAAGCAAAACCAATTTAGGGTGCCAACAAGAGCTTCATCAATTGAGGGAAACCACAATTCTCAAAAGCTTCACACATTCTTGATCAAGACAGTGTGAAGCAAAACCAATTTATGTTGCCAACAAAAGCTTCATCAAAAGAGTTCAACCACAATTCTCAAAAGATTCATACACTCTTAATCAAGACAGTGTGAAGCAAAACCAATTTATGGTGCCAATAAGAGCTTCATCAGTGGAGGGCAACCACAATTTCAAAAGCTTCACACACTTTTGATCAAGACAGTGTGAAGCAAAACCAATTTATGGTGCTAATAAGAGCTTCATCAAAAGAGTTCAACCACAATTCTCAAAAGCTTCACACACTCTTGATCAAGACAGTGTGAAACAAAACCAATTTATGGTGCCAACAAGAGCTTCATCAATGGAGGACAACCACAATTCTCAAAAGCTTCACACACTCTTGATCAAGACAGTGTGAAGCAAAACCAATTTATGGTTCCAACAAGAGCTTCATCAATGGAGGGCAACCACAATTCTCAAAAGCTTCACACACTCTTGATCAAGATAGTGTGAAGCAAAACCAATTTATTGTGCCAACAAGAGCTTTATCAAAGGAGTTCAACCATAATTCTTAAAAGCTTCACACACTCTTGATCAAGACAGTGTGAAGCAAAACCAATTTATGGTGCCAACAAAAGCTTCATCAATGAAGGGCAACTACAACTCATAGAAAGCTTCACACACTATTGATCAAGACTGTTTAAAGCAAATTCAATTTATATGGTTCATCGAAACCTTCGACTACTACAAAATGTGGCTTGCGTCACAATCTCTTGCTCAATAGTGTGGAAGCAAAATTTGTATATGTTGTCTCTCCCACATTTTCAAATTTCTAGTTTCCCAAAAAAAAAAAAAAAAAAAGTGGGAAATTCAACAAAGCTTCATCAATGGAGGATAACTACAAATTCTCAAAAGCTTCACACTATCTTGATCAAGATAGTGTGAAGCAAAATCAATTCATGGTACCCAACAAAGCTTCACCATAAAAGCTTCACCAACAAAAGCTTCATCAATTGAAGACAACTACAAATTCTCAAAAGCTTCACACTATCTTGATCAAGATAGTGTGAAGCAAAATCAATTTATGGTACCCAACAAAAGCTTCAACTCCAAAGCTTCACCTACAAAGCTTCACCTACAAAAATTCAACTACAAAGTTTCACCTACAAAGCTTCAACGACAAAGCTTCACCTACAAAGCTTCAACTACAAAACTTCACCTACAAAGCTTCAACGCAAAAGCTTCACCCACAATAGCTTCACTTGCAAAAGCTTCAACACAAAAGCTTCACCCACAATAGCTTCACCTATAAAAGCTTTACCCAGAAAAGCTTCACCCAGAAAAGCTTCACCAACAAAAGCTTTACCTACAAAAGCTTCACCCATAAAAGCTTCACCAACAAAAGCTTCATCCACAAAAGCTTCACCCACCACAAAAGCTTCACCCACCACAAAAGCTTCACCCACCACAAAAGCTTCACACTATCTTGATCAAGATAGTGTGAAGCAAAATCAATTCATGGTACCCAACAAAGCTTCAACCTCAAAGCTTCACCTACAAAGCTTCAACACCAAAGCTTCACCTACAAAGCTTAAAATATATATACATATATATATATTCAAAAATTCAAAAATTCGAAAATTTGAAAAAAAAATACGAAAAAAGAAATTAAAAAAAATTAGGAAAAAAAATTGCCTAGGCCTCATCTTCTTTAGGCCTAACAACTTTTATAACAAATATATATGAAAGAGGATTTTTGGGCTACCACTTAGAAAGGAAATGCCTCATTCGTCAACTCCCTCGATCGGAGAGTTGGGGGACTCCTACTATATGCTACTGCACCTTAATACTCGGAAGTCTCACGACCACTCAGTGATTTGGATTTTTCAAGTCTCCAACCGAGAAGTTTTCTTCACTCGGGAAATTAAAGGAGCACTACCTCAACATACATGCTTCATTCACAAAGCTTCAACATACAAGCTTCAACAAAAGAAAAAATTCAAAGAACTTAGTGAAGAAGGCCTTGGTGTATTTAACACAATACATTGAAATGAAGCAAAGATTATTTATTGATATCTTCGATAGGTTACAAATATTTACATATACATGAATCAAAATAAACAAACAAGAGGGAGCATTCACAAAGGTTGCTCAGGAGAAGTCTCAACAGTCGGCAGAGCCTTAGGAAGAGTAGGCACCAGAGGGTGATCATTCGGAGCCTCAGTACTAGGCAGAACCCCATAAGGAAGAGGCATCAAAGGTTGATCATTTGGAGATTCAGTACGCGGTACAGCCCCAAAAGATGAAGGCAATAAATGTCTTTGGAACAAACCCACAAACCTCTGATGATCAGTAAAATTTGACCATCAGATTCCTGCAGCTAATCAAGCTTCATTTTCATGTTTGTAGCATAGTCATGTGCAAGCCTGTACAACTGTTTATTCTTATGCTTGAGCCATCTGATCTCATGTTTGAGACTTATCACTTCAGCCGCCAATGATTCAACTTGGCGGGTTCGAGCAAATAGGCATTGGGCCATATTAGACACAGAACCTGCATACTGAACATTAAGATCCAGAGAATCCTTAACAGCCAACTTATCAGATCGTTTGGACAATAGTTTGTTATCTTTGGGAGTGAGAAGGTTCCTGGCCACCATCGCAGTGGTTATATCATTCTTCATCACAGAGTTCCCAACGATAAGAGGACCAGTAGGGGATAAGAAGGATGGGCGCCATAAGTTGTCTTAAGAAGACATGGCTGCCTCTTCACCAAAGTTCAAGTCAAAACGACGGTAGGATGGGCCAAACATTTTCAGAAATGATGAAGGAGAAATGAGGTCTAATAAATCTCTGAAGTATAAAAACAAGGGAAAAATTCCTGCAAGTAATAACTCTCTGAACGTACTTTTTTCACACAATTGGTGCTCCTATAAAAGAAAGGGCAGCATGGCCGTTTGTTCAAAAATCGAAGAGGCATCACCCTTCGGATTTCGAGAAGCAGATTTTCCTGAGTAAAATATGTCGACAATCCCTATACGCAACATTAGCTCCTCGAGTACCACAGATAACTTTGCCAAAGATCTCTGACAAAGTTTACACACATAAATTTTGAAGGTCCAGCTACCTTACCATTACCCACAAAGGTAAAGGAACAACACCACTGTTTGGTAACTGGAAAGTCCCTATGTGTGTCAGCCTCTATGCTCCGTGGCAAGGTAGAATTGGCAAAAAAGCCCAACCTTTACTCACATTGAGAAAACACTCCCAACAGGATTACTTGCTCAAAAATCGAAGAGGCATCGCTCTTCGAATCTCGAGAGCCAGACTCCTACCAGGATCGCTTTCTCAAAAATCGAAGAGGCACTGCTCTCTGAATCTCGAAAGCCAGACTCCCACCAGGATTGCTTTCTCAACAATCGAAGAGGCAATGCTCTCCGAATCTCGAGATCCAGATCCTCAATAGGATTGCTTGTTCGAAAACCGAAGAGGCATCGCTTTCCGAACTTTAAGAGCCAGATTTCCTTGGATAAAGCTTGTATGCAATCTTCACACGCAACATCAGCTTTCCAGATACCACAGACCACTTTTTCAAAGTGCTCTGACAAAGTTAAAACACGTGAATGTTGCAGCTCCCACTACATTGCTATGATTGAGAAGGGTAAAGGAACAACGTTACTACCCGTTGTTGAAATAATTCCTATATATGTCGACCTCCATCCTCCACAGCTAGGCATACCTGCAAATAAAAAAAATGCTCAACTTTTATTCACATCCGAGAGGGCATTCCCAGCAGAGTCTCTCAAAATATTCAGCTTCTTCCCCCCCCCCCCCCGATAATACCTATGCAAACAAGCCACACCAGAGCAAGAATATCTCATATCATCATGGTTAAAAGCAAAAGTATCCCATATCATGCTTTTTCCCGGTCTTTTCCTTTGCCCTTGCTTTTACCTGCAGGACAAGGAGAAAAAACGCAATTAGTCAGAACCTGAAATCAAACTTCCGATCTGGAACTGATTGCCCGAAATCTTTGTATGGTTGTTTGCCTAACATTGCTTTCAAGTACTTATCCTCAACTGTTGTCAAGGTCACGAAATCCTTCGGCAAATACCTCAGAACAGTTGATATGATATTGAGGCTTTACACTGAAGCTGCTACACATGGATGAGTCGCTGAGAAGTAGTGGTCTGAAAGACCATTTAAATGCAAATGTTGCATTCCACTCCTGCATTGGGGACAAAAGCTGTAAAAGATTAAAGTAGAAGGATCAATGATGAGCTGGAATAGATCACTACAGCATGATACCCTTCCTGCAGAACCATACAACCCAGACAGAGGATTCTAAATCAAATCCAAACCCAGCATCGCTGCCTTATCCGAAGAACTCGAGAAGCTTCAACAACTTTTCGCTAACACCATCGCCAAAGAGCAAAGCTTTGCCATACCACACCCATTACTTTGTCGACAACAAAAGTATCCCATATCATTAGGGTCGAACGTACTCTAGATTTGAGAGACTTGTTTTAACCCTCAAATTCTGGAGTCGACCTTATACTCTGGAGGAAACCAGAAAACCTCTAACCCAGTTCAAGAATAAGCCTGTGGAAAGTTACTTCTTCAAAAGAAAAAGTATCTCATATCATCTCTTCTCCATTTGCTTCTCCTTATCCTTGTTGCTGTTTACGACACAAGGAGAATGAGAACAATCAACCGGAAGCCGAAGTCGAATCTCTGATTCAGGTTACTTGCTTGGAAGTCTGATTGCTTACCTTGTCTGTTACCTCATTCGGCAGACCTTTTCACTCAGAGACTTGGGGGACTCCCACTATAGGTTTGTATCGCGCTTGACCAAGCCCGAAACTACAAGTAAGCTTCAAGTGAAATTGATACATTACCTTGTGTATCTCCACCGGTTAGAGATACCATTTATGGATGGAAGAAAAGTACTTCAAGAGAAGATGCCACATCTACCTATGAGACAAATAAGGCAAGTAAAAACGATACCACACTTCGGTACTTAGAAGTTTCGTGATTACTCAATGGCTTGAATCTTGCAAGTCCCCAATCGAGAAGCTTCCCTCACTCGGGAACTTAGGGGAGCACTGTTTGTACCATACTTGACCAATCCCGAAACTACTGAGCACCGGTTAACATTATACTGTCAAGGACCCAGAAGAGTTTCACTCAAACCAAGAGGCCAATCACAGTGCGACACGTGTCGACATCAGAAGTTAATCACAGCGCGACACATGTCAATATCAGAAGCCAATCACAACACGACACGTGTCAATGTCAGAATGAAACTAGAAACTCTCTTCTATAAATAGAGATCATTCTCTCACAATATTTCCTAATGTCATTTGTACTAAATCATTCACTAGTACTCGCTAAAGGAGAGCTTAAACCTATGTACTTGTGTAAACCCTTCACAATTAATGAGAACTCCTCTACTCCGTGGACGTAGCCAATTTGGGTGATCCACGTACATCTTGTGTTTGCTTCCCTGTCTCTATCCATTTGCATACTTATTCGCACTAGTGACCAGAGCAATCTAGCGAATGTCTCAAACTTAACACTTTATGTTGTACCAAAGTCCCCACTGATTTTGTGCATCAACAAACTTATATAACCTCTTTCTACACCCAACTTAAATTTTAAATATGAAATGTCACTATAATCCTATTGCATAATTATCATTAAGTAAAAGATACGACTAGCAATAAAAACAAGGTTTATTAGTAAACGCACACCCATAATCAAACCCTAATGACGTCACCAAATACAAATCATGTTATTAAAAAATGATCAGGAATACGGTTTTTAGGGTTTAGGCAAATAGGCAAGAAGGGGGGAAGAAGATGGATGGTGTTTGGTTATGAAAATAGAGTTTTGGGTGAAATTCATTTGACATATAAAATTCTAGTGGGCTATGTAAGATAGTAAATTGAGTACTCCCCATTGAGGACTCAAGTATTGTCCAATACAAAAACTGGCCGAACCATCTAGCACTATAGGCGAATTACGAAAACTTGCCAAACCATATGCTCTCACATCCATACATTACTCAAAAAGAAAAATAAATTAATGGATCATAATTATATTGATTTTCCAGTTGGAACGCGGCTTATATGTACTTTCTTCAACGTGAAATGTTTTCTAACAATGAATTGCAGTGCATTGCATTGCAGCATTTCATAAATGACGAGTGTTACAGTTAGGTTGTTTACTAAATATGTAGCTACAAGTTAGGAAACTAAACTTTCAAATTAAAGTTGGGATTATACTTTTCACTTTAATAATTACTTTTGAGCCAATTATAGTTTTATGATCGATTCCTATATATAAAAGCAAGACGAGAGATGCAAACCAAAGGAAATAGAGAGTAAATGATATAGAATGGGAAACATGATACAGAAGCGTTTTGTTGTTTTTCTTTTATTTATTTGCTTAGCAAAACATTGTACCTCATCCCCATCCCCATCCCAACCCCAACCCAACTTTCACAACGAACCCCAAATTCCAACTGGGATTAAACATTTTGTGTTGATACATGGAGCCTGTCATGGAGCATGGAGTTGGTATAAGGTGGCGACTCTCCTGAAGGACTCGGGTCACAATGTCACAGCTCTAGACTTGGGAGTATCAGGGATCAAACCGATCCAGGTACAGCAACTCCCTTCGTTATCGGAATACGTCAAACCTTTGACGGAGTTCATGGTGTCACTAACACCAGAGGAGAAGGTAATCCTTGTAGCTCACAGCTTGGGTGGAGCCATAATATCTATTTTCAAGGAGAGGTAAGTGCAGAGGTAATGAATTTTACACACACAGATTCAGTTGTGCAATATGTCCTTTACAGTGCTTCACTACTATGAATTGTAATTGACCATATACCGTACCTTATTCATCGTATCTTGTGAATAAAAAATGTGATGAATAAGCATGGCATAACTATGTCCCTCTTTATTGAAGGTTCCATAATTAAACTTATTTAGAAGACACCTTGTGTGCATTTTGTAACTTTTTTCTATGATCCAAGTCATCTATATTGTAGTTCATCATGCATACATCATATTAGCAAAAAATTACACAAATAAAAAACCATTAAGGCATCAATCAATTTACATATAGTGAAGAAAGTAGATGAATACAATTCCTAAAAAACCAATGAAATGGCAACCATTTAATTCAAAGTTTGTATATCTAGTTTTAGATTGGGTGATGTAGAATGATCTTTGAGGCAATACGTTAAAGATAAACAGTTAGATTGTTGAAATATATTGGAAATTGAACCTTGCAAGAGATTCTTTAAATAAACTTATTTGGATATCTCTCAGTGAAATGAGACTATATGTGTGTGTATCTGATCTCTTGTTCATTGTTTTCTGAATCCTACTAAATGAGAAATAAAAGGGAAATTAACTAACAAATAATTTTCTTCAAAAATGTATAGGTTACCAAAGGATTGGACTTTATTGTCAGATATGATAACGGGACCAACAACCCCGCAACCTCCGCTATGTTTAGGCCTAAGTTCTTGGCAACCAACTTGTACCAGCTCTCACCACCACAAGTAAGTCTTAAAGTGTGTCTGTTGCAATAGATAGGAACTGAATTCGTGTTCTCTTAGCATATTGGTTGATGAATGATATAATATGCAGGATTTAACTCTAGGATTATCGTTGGTGAGATTTACTCCTCTATACGATTATGATGTAATAAAGCTCACGACAGAGAAATACGAATCAGTTCCTAGAGTATTCATCGTGTCCGACCAAGACCATACAATAGTGTCGGATGTGCAAAATTACATGATTAAAACAATCCGCCAAAAGAAGTGAAAGTGATAAGCGGTTCTGATCACATGGTCATGTTCTCTAAACCCATGGAGTTGTTCTCCCATCTCCAAAATATTGCTGAGAAATGTTCATGAACATGCATGCATGGTTAATTCAGCCATTCTAGTTTGCGCCGCATGCACCATAATACTATATATAATGTATGTATGAATAATTAAATTAATAAACTAAACAAAGTTGCTATTTTCAACCCCCGCCACTGTAACCAAGAAGAATCAAAATGTGTACCGAACAAGTATTATACTAGGGCAAAAGACTGTTTACTACCCTCAAGTTTCATGGTTTTCAATATTTAGTACATCAATTTTTTTTCATCCCAGAGTCATACCTAAAGTGTAAATTTTGGGACAGTCTCATACATCCGTTAGTCAAACTGTTAACTTTGCTGTTAAATGATGATGTGGCACCCACGTGGACAATGACTGGGTGTCACGTGTCATTAAAAAATTTAAAAATATAATAAACTATTAAAATAATTAATTAATTAAAAGTTAAAAAAAAAAAATCCCTAGATCCCTTTGTCTTCCCCACCCCGACCCCCCCTCCCTTCTCCATCTGCACATCCATCCTTCCCCCATCCCCTCCGCCCCCTTCATCCCATCCACCCCCTTCATCTTCTCCATCCGAGCACCCCCATCACCCACCCCTTGCCTACCCGAGCCACCCTTTCTCCATCCACTCCTCCCTTTGGCACTTGCTGCAACCCCCACCCTCTCTTCTCTCCTCTGCAACCACCCACTCTCCCTCCCTCTCTTCTCTCCTCTACAACCCACACCAACCACCCTCCCTCCTTCCCGTCCTCTCTCTCTGATTTCCTCACTGGAGCTCCGCCCTCCCTACGCCACCCCCAGAGCCATCTTTGTACGCCCCCTCTCTTTTTCTCTCTCTACAATTTGAATTTTTGGATTTGGATTGATTGATTGACTGATTGGTTGTTTGATTGAGATTTGGTTGGTTGGTTGTTGTTCTTGAATCTCTGCATCTAAGCGAGATTTCTGTGGAAGAGAGGGTCGCCGTGCTTCCATCCGAGGACAAGGGACTTGTCGGGTTCCTGGACCTCGACGGAGTGGACGGCTGAGTTCTTGGATGTGCAGAGGGAGTGGACGGGACTAGGCCTATGCAGAGGGAACGGGAGAAAAAATGAAAGGGAATCTGGGGAGAAGGGGGAGGGGAAGGATGGATGTGTAGAGGGAGAAGGGATGGGGGGGTCGGGGTGGGGAAGACAATGGGGATCTGGGGTTTTTTTTTTTTATTAATTATTTTAATAGTTTAATTATTTTTAAAATTTTTAATGACACGTGGCACCCAGTCATTGTCCACGTGGGTGCCACATCATCATTTAACAGCAAAGTTAACAGTTTGACTAACGGATGTATGAGACTGTCCCAAAATTTACACTTTAGGTATGACTCTGGGGTGAAAAAAAATTGATGTACTAAATGTTGAAAACCATGAAACTTGAGGGTAGTAAACAGTCTTTTGCTCATTATACTATTATCCAAATAAGTGAGATTGTTTTTTCAAGTAATAAGTATAAAGAATTATACTTGTCCATGAGGTTTAGCTGAAGAAGCATGAAGCATTTCATGTAAATATGTATATATATTCTAGTGCAAGTTCGAATCATATGCTAAATTTTTCTCAAATAGCAACTAATTATTTAGTTTACTAACTTTATTGATCTATTTAAAATAGAAGCATGAAGTACTACGCGTAAATCTCGTTTCAATTCTATGTGTGAACAAGAACAGTAATTATCAGTCCTTTTCGTCAAATAATAGTACATAAAGCTCAGCACCCAGTTGTATACCCTTCGAAACTTCAGTATTGATATATATGTATTTACTATATTAATTATGACATATGTGTGATTGTGTAAATTATTAGTAATTGTATTTAAGATGCTGGAAGATCCTATATTCCTTTATGATTGTATTATTTACAAAGCAATGAATTGTATTCAGTTTACTATAAATAAAAAAATGCATGATGAATAACACACAAAAGAAGATCCTATATCCCTTTATGATTGTATTATTTACAAGGCAATTAATCGTATTCAGTTTACTATAAATAAAAGTACAAGGCATGATGAATAACACTCATAGAAGTCCTCTAGCCCTTCTCCATCTCTCTCCACTACAATGTCTCTCTTTTCAGTAAAACATGTCACAACATGTTATCAACACGCTTTTGCGATAAAGAAAGTCTGTCCATTTTCAATCAATCAGAGGGGTACTATGTTTAAATCATTCTTATTATTATTAACTTTTTATTTTATTAAATTAATATACTTGCTATTGATCAACTTCTTATTTTATGTTGAACAAAATATACAATGCATTAAAGATGGAAATCCAATAGTAGAGAGGAACTCCTACAAACCTGTTCACAAGATTCATCATCGCAATCTATTTCTTCTAAGACACCTTCTAATTTGTCCATATTTTTCAGCCTGACTGCATGAAACATTTACCATTGAGCATGAGCTGTAACTTTTTACTACCCCCTAACTTTTTATTACCAAATTATATATTGTACACAAATTATTGTTCGCAATTATATTGTACTACTGCTATCGTCTTCAACAACAGTGGACTAGATCACCATGTCTGCATCTGAAGTTGCAAACCACGACCACACACAATGTCGCCGTTGAATTTTTCCGTCTGGAAATTCCGGCTTGCTAACCCAGCCTGAGAAGGCCGCCCTCAACGCCTCTATGCATCTGGATCTGGGTTTTTTTTCTCCCTTGCAGCTCGCCAGGCTTTACCTTTCTAATCTCTGGGATTTTAGCCCCATTTTCTCCAAATTGAACGTTTAGTCTAGAGCAGAAACAAGAAATATTGGGCCATCAACCCTAATATTTTTTTGGGCGTGAAATCAGACCGCCAATCCAATTTGAGTTGGGCTTTGTCTATTTATTTTTCTTGATGGCACTAATTACTTAACCCAGATGACCCAATTTAGCCGGATTTGGTTTTCACATTTTCATTATTAGCATGATACATGGGCATGGGGTTCTGTCAACCCACTTATTTTCACTGACTAGCCCGTAGTCCAGGCGAATAAAATAATAATTTATTTTTAGACCTAATGCTCCACATATTTTTTAGGGTCTTTCCCTATACTTTCAAGCAAAGAATGTCCCGAAGCTACACACTATCATTATATTTGTTTTCACTGGCTTTATATATATGTGTTTGCTTGTAAGTATTGTGAACATGAAGTTTATACTTTCAACTCAAACCTGAAGTTTCAAATAAGGTGCCATAGAAGCTTGAAGTTTCATAACACTTAGCACTCATGTAGAGGACCAGGAGTTCTCCATGATTAATAACCAAACATGTCTTGGAACCTGAATGCTTATAGAGGTTTTATTTCCCATAGCTCCAACCACAATCTTGTTCCCTCCATTTGCGGAAACTACTTTATGCGAATATAAGACGTGAAACTCCACTTGACTATGACTAAGCTGAGAATCCATTGAAGCCAATAATGGTATGGAAGAGCTGAATAAGCCACCATCATGATCTTCACTTGAAGACTTATGCTCGAACAAACAAAAGTACCTTGCCTTAAACAAAACATGATTAAAACATTTGTGTCCATGAATAGGTATAATTCTAATGTTTATAGAATTCGATTGAATTTTGACGGGAGAATGTTTTCCTTGTCCTTCCATTCTCTAACTTGCTTTCGAAGTAGTAGCGCTGACAGCGGAATTTTACCAAATTCTTGGATCTGATTACTATCATGTTGCTCACTGAAAAGAACAACAATTCATCTAATGATATATCATCAATCGTGCTTATACTGGCTCGAATCATTCCTTTTGCTCGAAGCAAATGCTAAGTGTCTCACGAAGTCTAACTTATTTAATTTTGAATAGGGCTGCAACATGGTAAGGAACCCAAGCCACAAACAGTGGTAGAATCATAACATATCAAGGACAGAAGCTTAATTGGCATCTAAGACCCAAAATTTCAAGAATAAGGGACAATATCCCGAACTTCGTCCCTGTAGAACCTATTTCCGTTTTTTTCACATCCCCGCCCGGGCCCCCACCACATCCCGGGCTCGACTCCGCCGTAACACGATATTGTTCGCTTTAGGCACCGACCATGCCCTCACGGTTTTGTTTCTGGGAACTCACACGAGAACTTCCCAATGGGCCACCCATCTTGGGATTGCTCTCGCACGAACTCGCTTAACTTCGGAGTTTCGATGGAACCCGAAGCCAGTTAGTTCCCAAAAGGCATCATGCTAGGTAGAGATGGGAATATACATATAAGGCTTAGAGGATCCACTCCCCTGGGCGATGTGGGATGTTACAATCCACCCCCCTTAGGGGCCCGACATCCTGGTTGGCACACTTCCGGCAAGGATTGGCTCTAATACCAAATTGTCACATCCCGACCCGGGCCCCCAACACATCCCGACCCAGGCCCCCAACACATCTCGAGCTTGACTCCACCGTAGCACGATATTGTCCGCTTTGGGCCCCAACCACGCCCTCACGGTTTTGTTTATAGGAACTCACAAGAGAACTTTCCAGTGGGTCACCCATCCGAGGATTGCTCTTGGGCGAACTCGCTTAACTTCGGAGTTCCGATGGAACCCGAAGCCAATGAGCTCCCAAAAGGCCTTGTGCTAGGTAGAGATGGGAATATACATTTAAGGCTTAGAGGATCTACTCCTCTGGGCGATGTGTGATGTTACAATTTTGATAGAAGAGATCATTGGTCACACACTTGCATGTGCCCCTATTAATATTGTTGTGGAGTACCATTCCAGTAATCAATGTGTGAGACTAATTTTGCTCTACCTAAACACATTTGAAATAGCAGAAATTTAACATAAAAATGCATGTTAGACGAACCCCCTAGTTAATTTTGGTTTACTTTGTGAATAATTTCTTATGTTTCTAGATTTTTAGTTTAGTGTTCGTTTTTAGTTCTGAATAATGGTATTGATTGAATCATATTTCTTCTATACATGTGACCAAGTTCAGTTAAACCCATCATTAGGTATAAATGTGGGGGTGTTAGTTGTTTGGATGAATGTGCTATTATGCACACTAACTTCATACCTAAATCCTGATTAAGGGCCTTGATATAGTTCTTCATTGTATGAATGGTACTGAACTACGATTAAAGGGGCATTATATTCTTATTGTCCCAGAAGAACGTCGCTAAGTTTTAACAATATTCGAGAGAACAATGACCAATAATGAAACCACTGAAGAAAATAGAGTGGAAGATCTTTGCACCACCTCTAAAATTATGAAGCTAGAAGCTGGGCTTTAGGGCAAATAGGTTGCATCCCAATTGGATGCGCCACATATAACTGGGCTGGAAGGTGATTTACTTGCTTTAGCACAATCATTTGAGGTACTTAGGTTGCATAATGATGCCACATATTATCAGACGCATCTCCTTAACTGACGTAAGAATTTTGTGCTACAAGCACACTTTGCCAAGCTTGTTCGTTTTTAAGAAATTTGATTTCTAGATTATCTTTCACAATGATACTAAATGACCTTTTTTTCATAGTGGATTCAAGGGAATGATTGTAGGCTAATCCAAACAAAATACGGCCTAAGTAAATAGTTATGGTTTTGGCTAATGTATAGCCACATTGGTCACATGTTTACCCACACACATTACTGCTAACCTCGTGGCCAATTTTAGTTAAAGGTTCACCACCCTAATTATCTCATAAAGTCTAGAAACCTAGATAATATTGGAGAGTTTATATCGAAGATGTTTCAATAGAGCATTGCGTCTTTTGGGTTTAAAATTGAACATCGAATTCCCTATGTTCACCTAAAACCAGTGTCGCAAAAGTGATCATAAGGCGCAATTAAATTAACCGCCCGAACCTTAATGAACACACCAAGCTTTCAGCTTCTGCCTAGGGCTATGCAATCATGTATGCATCTATGTTGGTCCACTGAGGCCCAATGCCACCCACCTATTTTTGGTGTTATAGTTGATTACTGGGTACGAACATGATGTTTCGTACTTAGGGCATTTTTGGTGTGTACCTTATGTGTCAAGTTGTGCTGCTACAATGTAGCAATATGGTTTTTCAATGAAGGATGTCAATCTTTTTGTCGATTATGATTCTATTTTGAACTAACTATTTAGAGCCCTTGCAAGCGATATCTTTACCGCTCATTTTGCGGATGTCGCTTCGATCAGGTAGTCTTCCCCTTATCAGGGGAAGATAAGAACATTAATGTTCATGAAGAACATTGCAAAGGAAGAATATGACACAAAATGAATCCATACTCGATCCATGTCTCATCAATTTCCATCTCATCAGATTAATCCGGATTATACTGAGACTTAGGCGCCATGTTTAGCACACTGTATAAGACACCGGATAGTACTAATAATACGGAGTACGATGTTTGGTGTCCGTTTGGATTAAATAGCCACCAGATTAAATAATTCGGCCTCACCTCCTTTATCCGGTTGATACCTGCTTAGTTATACCGCCCAAAACCACTATATTATTTAGTCGGGTAGAAGCACGCCTCTCTCGCTCTATTCTTCCCAGGTTCTTCTCTTCCTTCTTCTTTTCTGTTCTGCCAACTTATCCTCCTCCTCCTTCGTTATTCCGCCCTCCTGCAACTTTTTCTCCTCCTCCTCATTCTCTGATCACATCGAACGACGTAAGTGTAGGAAAGAAGAGAGTCGCAATGGACTGACGAAACTCAAATGGTTTTAGCCGTCCTACAACAACGACAGCAGTGACCAAGATTATCTTTATCTTCGTTGCGTTTCCCTTCACCGCAACTGCTGCACATTATTGTTTCGATGCTTCGATGGCTGCTGCATTCCTGTTTTGGCTTCCGTTTGACATCGGCGGGGATGCTTCAAATGACAAAGAGGTGGAGATTTGAGAGGCTTCGGTGTAGGACTCGATGAGAGAGAGGACACGAACAGGCTTTAGGGTCTGCTTCTACATCTGAGGGCGTTGATGGACTTTGTAGAGTGCCTATCTCCATTTCATTTTGCTTCAGGAATGAGAGAAGCAAAGTGCTTCTTTTCTGCAAGGTGAAGAATCAACACCCTCTAAAAAGAGAAATAAACCAAAAAACAATATATGTAAATAAGTTTGATTTAAATAAGGGAAGATTTTGTCCTTTTTTTAATTTGACCGTGATTGTGTAAATTTTTTTTCCATTAATCATCAATTTTTATCTTAAAAGTATTAATATTTTGAATTCCTCCTATCCGGTATAATACCAAACACAATATAAATAATATGGTTATTAGTCCAATGCTACACCAAATGCCCGACTAATTTAGTTAGTACTGTCCAGTGGCTATTTATCTTATCCGACAGAAATAGTTAGTACAGTCCGAGTTGCCAAACGAGACCTTAAAGTTCTTGGTCCAGTATACTAGTTTAGACGAAATATGGAATTTGAATGAGATTATCATCAATGAGGTTTCACTTAAACGACATAACTGAAAAGCAACGATATCATCCAAGGAAACCTGTTACAAGTAGGAAAGAAGTGTAATGAAATGAATGAAATAATACCATGTAATGCACGCCTTATGATATCAACATTATGAATGTGGAAAATGTTTCTCCATAGGGATATTTATACGAATATTTATATGTAAGTTCCCAAAGAATTACATGGACTGATTCAAATAGTTCCAGACTACAAATGTAACTACCCGTCCCAAATTATTATATATATTTCCTCCCCTAGTGTGTAAAGTGATGATATTGCCCTCATTGGCTTAGTGACGTA
This sequence comes from Malus domestica, assembly GCF_042453785.1. Classification (NCBI taxonomy): domain Eukaryota; kingdom Viridiplantae; phylum Streptophyta; class Magnoliopsida; order Rosales; family Rosaceae; genus Malus; species Malus domestica. Next base: position 13,277,772 of record NC_091662.1, read on the forward strand.
GATGTACATATGTAGTTTTAAATTATTTCCTCACCGTCGTAATTAAATCGTTCTCAACGTCATGAGTGCGATGACGCGAGTTATACTCGAATTGGAAACGTAATGAAAAAATTATGAACGATTAAATACATAAATGGGTAGAAATATATTTTAAGGTTGAGTATACCTAGCCCTACCCACCAATCATTTTAGTTTCTATATGTCCTAGCCCAATCAGATAATTGGCTTAATTGTGGATGAACCAACTAAAAACTATAACTCTCTCTCTTTATCTCTACTGCCCAATCAGGCAGACCCACACATGCACACACACGTACACCTTTCTCCCTCTCCTTCCTTCTCGACTATTCTCCTTCCGTACACCCGAGACCCACAGCTTACAAAACTATCAAACTCTTATGGATCAAGCTCGAAACTGGTGCCAACATATTCACCTTGACCTCACGATCCTAGTGATGCCCTTAAGCTATCGAACGGATGACGGGAACTTGAAAACCCGAAGCTCCGGCGAGGTGCCTTGTTGCTCTGACATGATCCTAGTGAGATTTCAGAGATTTAAAGCTTGGAAAGGTATCCACTCAACTTCCTTAGCACTTTGGAGTAGTTTTGGAGTATTTTGGATGTTGGAATAGGCAAATTCACGAAGTTGCAGAGTTCGTCGGTCTTTTTTCAAGGATTTTTTTTACTATTCCTCAAAGGATTTTGGACTCCTAATAGGTACGAATGTGTTCTAATCTTCAAGACCTTTAAATCCATATAAATTTCATGGATTTTGGTTGAGAAATGACAAAGTTATAAGCTTTAGAAAATTTTCCAGACATCGGCGAGTGTAGACGGCAGCGTACAAGGGAGACCGATGGAGTGATCGGAGAAGAAAGAGAATATTTCATTAACTTTAACGGAATATTCTAACGGCGTCAGGTACCGTAAGTTACATTTATTGGAATATTCTATCAAATTGACGGAATATTCCTAACGGCATCAGTCACACAAACAGCACGTGCCAACGCTTAGCCTGCGTGTGAGGGCACGTCCAGTGTTAAAAACAAATTCTAAAAATATGGGGGTGTTCATGTTGTCAAGTAGATTGCGTTGGTATATTCAAACACCCCATTTGAGCAACGTATGAGAAATTAAACCTAGACTTTGTTTATGTGCTATCAAATTAATGTTAAATTAGTTATTTCGCATGTTGGTGAGACGTACCCCGAGGACGAACGTGGACAAGCAAGGCTAGGGGGCTATGATCCTGCTACTTATCAGTGAGTGGGCATTTGCTTTATATATATATATATATATATATATATATATATGTTATGATTTCTAGAATGTTTTTTTATTTAAATGATTTGTGCTTTGAATACCATGTCGTAAATGAGTTGCATTTTAAATAATGTATTGTTACACTTGTGAATTGTATTGTGTGATGCTGCGGAGACTCAGATAAGCTTCATGTGAGTATTATATGATTGAATGGGTTGTAATTGCATTGGTATGCATACATTTAGTTAGAGCTCATCACGGCTACACCCCGGTACTAGTGCTCCTGCCCAAGGCTAGAGCCAGCCTTCACGTGATTGTTCATCTACCGCACAGCACGCTTACCTTGGATCAAAGTCTGGTGCCAGCCTGTCATGCATACCACAATAGGTGGTTCCGACTAATAAGTAACATGCAATTTATCGCATAGCTTTCATGTGATCATACCACTTGAGCGTACATATTTATACCCAACATGTCGTACAGGTCACACTAGGTGACTCCGACTCGTGTGCTAGCCTAGATTGATGAGCTACAGATCCAGTCATAGAAGTCACGTTAGGTGACTTCGACTGGGATGCTAGTTTAGACTGATTTCACAGCTGGCTTACATTTATTATTGCTGAGATATTATGACATGGCATACTTCAGTTTTCGCTGCTCTTGTTATTGGTTTTTGTACCTATGTAGTATTATTTTCTAGGAGCTATACAGTGAGGGGTTATTGTTTTTAGAAAGAGAAATGTGTTTTCTAAAGTTTTGTTTTGCCCACTCACCCTTCTGTTTTGCACCCTTCCAAGTTCTAGGTAGCTTTTCATCTTTGGTGGCTCACAAGGACTACTTGGCGGTTCTGATGTTCTACTAGATAAGTAGGGATCTTCTCCCTGTTTGTATAATTAGTACTTAGTTCGATTGCACCTTCGTTTTACCTATGCTCTGATATGTGTATAACTTATACTTGGTCACTTTCACATACTTAGATATTATCTTTAGTTAGATAAGTTTAGTTTTGGTTTTTTATTTATTCGTATTTTCTTATTATTATCATCACTTTTGTTGCGCACTTGGCTACGTCACCCTCACGTGACGGCCAGCACGTCTCGACTTCGATCGAGGTGTGTCAACAGAGCACTCTCTCAACTCGTTTTAGGCATTCACTTTATGGATTGAAACAATTCGGGTAGATGTGGTATACCTATCTAAATGATTATTTAATCATCAGGGATATTAGAATATACTATGTCCTTGCGTGTTAACTAAGAAGTATTCTAACGCCATGAGACCACATCGTAATCTCCACCATCCGGTCTGAATCTTTAAAAGTATGAGATTCTGTTTGTTGTGGTTTAGGAACTTCCCGCCATTGTATCTTTCTCCTAAGGCTATTTAAAGAACTTACAAAAGAAATTCCAAGAGTAGGAACGTGTGAGAAAATCTACACAACAGGAAATTCGAAGAGTAAATGTGAGAGCCTTCTTCGAGCGTTAAATTAGGTTCTCAATTAAGGCACCAATTTGTGGCAGTAAGAATCCACCGGTCTTGACAAATTTGTACCTATAAAACAATCAACACCTTTGATCATGGCCAAAGCCACACATATCCAAGAGATTAAGGAGTTGGTCAATGGATCTTCGATGCTTAAGTCAGTAGCTCTGAAAAAAGTGAATGTTTAGGGCTTGTATGTGTGGCAAAAGCTTTACCAAAAGTTTGTGGCAATAAAGTATTTATAGGGAGGTGACTAGCCTAAGTGTAGTGTTTTGCCTTACACGTTGCAAGGTTTTTATTGGCTAAACTGAGACAACCGTAGGATGGATGAGGAAACAATTATTCCAAGACATTATTTAGGAGATACTTATAGCATTCTTGATTGATAGTGATGAAGATTTCTTACTTGTTTGAGTTGATATTCAATTGGGAATGTATTAAAAATAGGATTTGGTTAATGCCTTTGACTTTTCCATGCCACGAGCAAGGGAACTTGGTGATTGTCGTAATCAGTTGTTCAATCCTCCATAGATGTTGAATTGCGTGTGAGAATGTTTGTGAATCATGCCCATTTAATGAGGCAATAATGTCTTTTTCAAGAAAAAGACCACGCATTGTGTACAAGACATTTGGGATTAGTTTGGGCTTCACAATAGCGGTTTTGAAACAGTGGATCTAATTATTTATGCAGCTACGTGCCACCGATCGCAAACTCCTATTGAGAGCAAAATCAGCAAATATCACTCTTGTTAACAGAAATATTTAGAAGGACTAACTAGACCTTGGTCATGGACCCCATATCATATAATCACAAGGTTCCCATTATCTTACCGAGATATGTACGGCAGACTCATTAGTGATAAATTCTCTTTGCCTGCCTAATTTAAAAAAAAAATTATATTGTTTCGGAGCATTTTATAATCATCAAATTGTAAAATTTTTGAAATATAAGATATGAAGAAAAGAAATACAATAGAAATTCCACCTAAGAGTTCATTTATCACTTACTGTTGTGAGTTCTGTTTGTACCATACTTGACCAATCCCGAAACTACCGAGCACCAGTCAGCATTATACCGTCAAGGACCCAGAAGAGTTTCCCTCCAACCATGAGGCCAATCACAACACGACACGTGTCAATGTCAGAACAAATCTAGATACTCTCCTCTATAAAAGGAGATCATTCTCTCACAATATTTTCTAATGTCATTTGTACTAAATCATTCACTAGTACTCACTAAAGGAGAGTTTGAACCTATGTACTTGTGTAAACCCTTCACAATTAATGAGAACTCATCTACTCCGTGGACGTAGCCAATCTGGGTGAACCACATACATCTTATGCTTCCAAAAAAGATACCATACTTACCTGAAGAACAGATAGGGCAAGTGAGAAGGATACAAGGAAGCATGTGGAGACAAGCGCAACGGAACACGCACCAATTCATCTATTACTTTGTTAACAGCAAACGTATCTCATATCATCAAAGTCGAACGCACTCTTGATTTGATGGACTTGCTTTGACCCTCAAATTCTTGAGTTGGCCTTATACTCTGGAGGAAACCAGAAAACCCTCCAGCCCAGTTCAAGAATAAGCCTGTGGAAAGTTACTTCTTCAAATGCAAAAGTATCCCATATCATGCTTTTTCACTGTCTTTTCCTTTAGCCTTGTTCTTACCTGCAAGACAAGGAGAAAGAGAGTAATCAGTCAGCACTTGGAATCAAGCTTCCAGTCAGGAACTGACTACCTGGAACTCTTTACCTGATTACTTACCTGGCATTGCTCTCGAGTACTCATCGTCAACATCTTATAATTCCAGAAAAGATACCACACTTGCCTGAAGAACAAATAGGGCAAGTGAGAAGGATACAAGGAAGCATGTGGAGACAAACGCAACAGAACACACGTCGATTCATCTATTACTTTGTCAACAATAAAAGTATCTTATATCATCAAGGTCGAACGCACTCTTGATTTGATGGACTTGTTTTGACCTTCAAATTCTTGAGTCGGCCTTATACTCTGGAGGAAACCAGAAAACCCTCCAGCCCAGTTCAAGAATAAGCCTGTGGAAAGTTACTTCTTCAAAAGTAAAAGTATCTTATATCATCTCTTCTCCTTTTTCTTCTCTTTATCCTTCATGCTACCTACAAGATAGGGAGAATGAGAACAATCAGCTGGAACTCGAAATCAAACTTCTGATCTAGGACTGATTGCTTGGAGCTCTGATTGCTTACCTTGTCTGTCACCTCTTTTGGCAGATCTCCTAGCTCGGCTACTTGGGGGACTCCTACTACATTGGTTTGTATCACGCTTGACCAAGTTTGAAACTACAAGTAAGCTTCAACTGAAATTGATACATTACCTTGTGCATTTCCACCGTTTAAAGATACCACCCCTGGATGGAGGAATAGTACTTCCAGAGAAGATGTCACATCTACCTATGAGACAGATAAGACAAGTGAAGACGATACCACACTTCGGTACTTAGAAGTTTCATGATTACTCAGCGGCTTAGATCTTGCAAGTCCCCAACCGAGGAGCTTCCCTTACTCGGGAACTTAGGGGAGCACTGTTTGTACCATACTTGACCAATCTTGAAACTACCGAGCACCGGTCAACGTTATACCGTCAAGGACCCAGAAGAGTTTCCCTCCAACCATGAGGCTAATCACAGCGCGACACGTGTCGACATCAGAAGCCAATCATAACGTGACACGTGTCAACATCGGAAGCTAATCACAACACGACACGTGTCAATGTCAGAACAAAGCTAGAAACTCTCATCTATAAAAGGAGATCATTCTCCCACAATATTTCCTAATGTCATTTGTACTAAATCATTCACTAGTACTCACTAAATGAGAGCTTGAACCTATGTACTTGTGTAAACCCTTCACAATTAATGAGAACTCCTCTACTCCGTGGACGTAGCCAATCTGGGTGAACCACTTACATTTTGTGTTTGCTTCCCTGTCCCTATCCATTTACATACTTATCCACACTAATGACCGGAGCAATCTAGCGAAGGTCACAAACTTAACACTTTTTGTTGTACCAAAGTCCTCACTAATTTTGTGCATCAACAAGTTCATTTATCACTTACTGTTGTAAGTTCTTGTGCTGACCAATACCAAGGATTTTGTCTATCCTAGCAATTGTAAGGTTTGAAACCTTAGGTCCTAAGCTACCCTTTCTCTCTTTAGGTTTTGCTGAGCATGACATAGCCATTAGGCTTTTTGACTTTGTTTGTACCATTCTTAGGGCATCCATATTTAGATCTCGTATAAATACTCGGGGGACTCAAATGTAATTATGTAATAAATGAAGAGGCAAATATGTAAAAATGGAGGAGCCCTTAGTCTATAAAAAGGTCTCCTCATCCTCACAATCCTCAAGCTCTAAGATTTAGAGCAAAGCCTTACTCTCATATTCTAGCTCTTTCTCCCTCACAATCCTCTCATAAACAGAGAAATACAAAATCAGTGTGGACGTAGCCCAAACATTGGGGTGAACCATGATACATCTTGTGTTCTTAACTTTCTTGCATATTCACGGTCGGATTTACATTGTTCCAAGACCTCAGGTTTTATGCATCAACATTTGGTGCCGTCTATGGGAATCGACACAAAAAACTATGTCGGTTCTCTTTCATTTTTTCATCAAATCTCACACTATCACAGTGAATCTGCAGAAACACTAAACCAAAATCCCAGTCCCATCTTTCTCTCTCTAGAAACCCAGAAATGGGTAAACAAAACACCACAAACTCTTTTTCTCTCTCTCTTCAGTCTACAAAGCTCACTTTTTTAAGCCTCACCCAAATCTTTATGCACAACTCAAAGTATTTAAGCCCATGGGGCTTCGAAAACACCAGGTCTTCGCCATCCTCTCCAGCCTAGTACTTCTTCTTCAATCTCCTGATCTTATCAAGTCAACTTCTCAACTAATTGGTCAGTGCTCAAATCGACCTGCAAATCATTCTTGATGAACTCAAGGAATGGGGCCACATTCGAACTCGCCGCCACACCTTTCTTGGAATTGTTCGGGCTGGGCTCAGTCTCTGCTGGTCGCTTTGACCTGGAACTGGGCGCGGCTTCAGGCTTCGTCGAATCAGTCTTCTTGCTGGGCATAACAGCGTTGTTCACGGGCTTGGAGACGATCAGCTTGACGGTGAAGTAGGAAGCTGACAGCGAGTGGTTACCGGACTCGGTTTCTGACCCGGATCCGGAATCGTCTTCGAAGGCAAAACCCGATTGGGGATTTGACTTCGTGACTGCCGCAGAGAGCTTCTCTAGTTCTCTCATTCCTCTCCAGATTGCGGTCTCCAGACACTCTCTCTTCCTATCCAGATGCACTCATCTCTCGTCTGAATCCCAGGTTATATCCGGTTTGTTGTGGTGTCACCATGTTCTTTCAGTGGATAAAAGGCGTTTGATTCGGGTACGAATGGGGTGAGATATAGAGAAGTGGAAAAGGGAATAACATCCTTCTGGTATATCCAGTGGCTGCATGGGAGGCTTATCGCACCTTTTTTATTTCAACCAGGGCAACGTGGCCAGAAAGCTTTTTACACATAAGAAGCATCCCAAAAGCATCCATGGGCGCATATCTGGTTGGAGAGCACACGGTGATGATACCAGAGAGCATTATTCGTTCTCAAATATCTGGAAAAAAAGATGAGACCTTTTTTCTTTTTTCTTTATTATACCTACTACTCAATCAGTCTCAGAGAACATTGTAAACCATCAGATAGCTCAACCATTCCCACAAAAGTGAAAAGAAAAAAGAAAAAGCAAGTCTGCAGATAGGCTCTGCCAACCTTGACGTTTTGAAAGTTGTAGAAAATGGAGTGGGAAACAAAAGCAGTCGTGATGAGTCAAAGAAAAAGCCAAAGATGCTTTTTACAAAGAAGCATTTTTAATATGCTCCACTATTCCACTATCCCACGGGATAACATGATTAAAGATAAGAAGATACTCACCAAGGTTCCCCGTCTCAATTTTCTGTTGGACAAGAAGATGCCCATCAACATGTTGAAAAAGATGAAACTTTCATCATGAAGGGGAGAGTAGTTCCCCAACGACTGCTTTATTTATTTTTTAATGATGTAATTTATTTTTCTTATCTTTCGGATACTATGTATAACCCCATCAGAGGGTAATCATAAAAAAAACAAAAAAAATATATATAAAAAAAACCAGCAAGCCTAAAATAATGGGCTGAAATGTTATGTGGAGGGCAAAGCCCCATATGCCCAAAAGAGTCAGGCCCTCTATTATCACCAACCAGGTAATCAAAAGTACGTCCAGTACTACAAAAAATTATTCGGCAGGCCGCTATTATCACCAACAAGGTGATCAAAAGTATGTCCAGTACTACAAAAAAATTATTCGGTAGCCGGCCGTTATTATCACCAACCAGGTGATCAAAAGTATGTCCAATACTCCAAATTCATTCGGCATCCTGCCATTATTATCACCAACCAGGTGATCAAAAGTACGCCTAATACTCTAAAACTATTCGGCAGCCTGCCACTATTATCACCCACTAGGTGATCAAAAGTACGTTTAGTACTACAAAATTATACATGAGCATCACTCATGTCAATCATACATAAACATTCATGACCATCATTCATGTCAACATTCATAAGCATCACTCATGTCAACACCCATGAGCATCACTCATGTCAATCAGCATAAACATTCATGAGCATCACTCATGTCAATCAGCTTCGAAAGCTTCATTTACAAACCTCCAGCTTCAAGAGCTTCAGCTTCAAAAAGCTTCATTTATAAAAACTCCAGCTTTAAAGCTTCACTTGCAAAGCTTCACCTACAAAGCTTCAGTGCAGGGTATACAAATACCGCCTCCTAACAACGCCACTTTGTCCCATACATGGATTGAATTTCAAGTCTCCAGCCAACAACCTCTATTAACTGAAGACTTGGGGGACTACACTATGTACCATATATTGGGCTTCCATAACTGGACCTCATGAAAAATACTTGGGAGACTCTAGCCCATTATTTATGTACTGATGAGTGAACCCTTATTCTATAAAAGGGACTCCCTCACCATCATTAGAGAGCATCGCCTTCTGCTGAGCAACCGCCTCGCCGCGAGCATCACTCCCTCACCATCATTAGAGAGCATCGCCGCCTACTGAGCAATCGCCTCGCCGCAAGCAATAACTCTAGCCCATCACTTATGTATTGAGGAACGAGCCCTTATTTTATAAAAGGGACTCCTTTACCATCATTAGAGAGCACCCATTATTTATGTACTGAGGAGCGAGCCCTTATTCTATAAAAGGGACTCTCTCACCTTTAACGCCACAAACCGAGCCAACCAAGGCAACATAAGCCACAAGCCGAGCAGCCTCGCAACATGTGCTACTTCTAATTGAGCACCACCTCATATCAAGTATTTAGTTCTAGACAACATCTAGTTACTGCAGCCCACTCATGGACTGAATTGCAAGTCTCCAGCCAAAAGACTCTCTTGACTGAAGACTTGGGGGACTACTGTTTGTACCATACTTAGGTCTCCATATTTAGATCTCGTATAAATACTCGGGGGACTCAAATGTAATTATGTAATAAATGAAGGGGCAAATATGTAAAAAAAGAGGAGCCCTTAGTCTATAAAAGGGTTTCCTCACCCTCACAATCCTCAAGCTCTGAGATTCAGAGAAAAACCTCACTCTCATATTCTAGCTCTCTCTCCCTCACAATCCTCTCACAAATAGAGAAATACAATATCAGTGTGGACGTAGCCCAAACATTGGGGTGAACCACAATACATCTTGTGTTCTTTACTTTCTTGCAGATTCACGGTCGGATTTACGTTGTTCCAAGACCTCCGATTTTGTACATCAACAGACTTCATTTTCGTTGCATATAATTCAATGCAGTGGAGTTCATGTACGAGGAATGTTATAAAAAAACAAGAAAAATCACAACTTGTATTACTTTTATTTTAAATTATATTCAAGTTTTTTTATAGAAAATGTTCACACTTATTAATTACACAAGTGTTTAAGTGAAGATAATATTATGTCTCATGTACCAATCTGTAATGAGAACGAGAGAATCGAGAAATTGAATTGAGGTGAATTCAGAATCATGTTGAATCTGTCACATCCTGGCCTGGGCTCCCATCACATCCTAGGCTTGACTTCGCCGTAACACGATATTGTTCGTTTTGGGCCCCGACCACACCCTCACGGTTTTGTTTTTGGGAACTCACGTAAGAACTTCCCAGCAGGTCACCCATCATGTGATTGCTCTCGTGTGAACTCGCTTAACTTCGAAGTTCCGATGGAACCCGAAGCCAGTGAGTTCTCAAAAGGCCTCGTGCTAGGTAGAGATGAGAATATACATATAAGGCTTATGGGATCCACTCCCCTAGGCGATATGGGATTTTACAATCTACCCCCCTTATGGGCACGACATCCTAGTCGGCACACTCCTAGCCAAGGATTGACTCTGATACCAAATTATCACATCCCGGCCCGAGCCCCCATCACATCCGAAGCTTGACTCCACCGTAACACGATATTATCCGCTTTGGGCCTCGACCACGCTCTCACGGTTTTGTTTCTAGGAACTCACACGAGAACTTCCTAGTAGGTCACCCATCATGGGATTGCTTTCGCACGAACTCGTTTAACTTCAGAGTTTTGATGAAACCCGAAGCAGTGAGTTTCCAAAAGGCCTCATGCTAGGTAGAGATAAGAATATATATATAAGGCTTATAGGATCCACTCCCCTGGGCGAAGTGGGATCTTACAATCCACCACCCTTAGGGGCATGACATCCTTGTCGGCACACTCCCAGCCAGAGATTGGCTCTGATACCAAATTGTCATATCCCGGCCTGGGCCCCTACCACATCCCCGGCTCAAGTCTGCTGTAACACGATATTGTTCGCTTTGGGCCCCGACCACGCCCTTATGGTTTTGTTTTTCGGAACTCACACGAGAACTTCCCAATGGGTTACCTATCATGGGATTGCTCTCGCACAAACTCACTTAACTTCAAAGTTCCGATGAAACCCGAAGCCAGTGAGTTCCCAAAAGGCCTCGTGCTAAGTAGAGATGAGAATATACATAAAGGCTTACATGATCCACTCCCCTAGGCGATGTGAGATCTTACATAATCTATTTACTAAATTTTTTTAGAATTGAAGTAGAAATCGTATTTATCTATATAAGTTTTTTACTAAAACACATGAATTGAAATGAAAACTAATCGAATTATTAAATACCCCTAATCCAAGTGATTTATCTTTTTGTATTTTTAGTATAATTTACTAACTTAGTTCTTTTATATTTTTTAAAGCTTTGTGAGAAGGAAAATGATCATCTTTGGATCATTTCCACTAAATCCACTAACTCCACCAATTAGGGTTCTTGAAATTTGGTTCAACAACTAAAGTTATTATAGATCAAATTTCAAGGATCTGAATTAATGTATTTAGTAAAAGGGATCCGAAAATGATGTATTTCCTAGTGAGAAAGATTTAATATTTTTTTTCATACGATTTATTATTAATTTTCCCCATCCCCCTTTCCTTTTTTCATTCTTCCCCATCCCCAAATTTGTATTTTCATTCTTGTGAAACCTGCACCGCCTCTCTCTCTCTCTCTCTCTCCAACCACACAGCCACCGCCATACACCCCATAACCACCATAGCAGTAGATCCACCACCACGCAGCTTCAATTCCAGATGCCGGAGTGTCGTTCTAATGTCAGATGTCGCACCAAATGGGTTTCAGATCCGGTATTGGCCAACAACAACCCATTCTTCAACAACTCCGGCTTCGAAACTCATCCTCGAAAAAGTCATCCCGAACACTGCAACTTGAGGCCAGTCAACGCCGCTGGACGATGTGCAAGCGAGTCAGCAAACTGGTCAAAGAGAAACAGATACGAAGGGCGAGGGAGTGCTGAAGGTAGATGGGTAGTTTCGGGAGAAAAGTTGGATTCCTGAAAGAGTCTTCTTGCAAATTGGAGTTGGGAATACATTTCAACTTTGACACAAAAAAAGAAAAAGAAAAAGAAAAAAAAAATACTTTTCAACTTAATGCTTTTGACTTTTGAGTCTATTACTAGTAGTTTAATCGAGATTTTTGACTTTTGAGTCAATTATTTGTTCTCTGATCGAATTCTACATATAAAAGTAAGATGAGAGATGCAAACCAAATCAAGGAAATTGAGCATTAGTGATACAGAAAATGGAGAACATGACAGAGAAGCTCCTTGCGTTATTCCTTTTATTTATTTGCTTAGCAAAAGGTAGCACCTCAGCCCCATCCCCACCCTCCAACATACACAACCAAACTCAAAGTCCAAAACATTTTGTGTTGATACATGGAGCTTGTCATGGAGCATGGAGCTGGTATAAGGTGGCGACTCTTCTGAAGAACTCAGGTCACAATGTCACGGCTCTAGACTTGGGTGCATCCGGGATCAACCCGATCCAGGTACAGCAACTCCCTTCGTTATCGGAATACGTCGAGCCTTTGACAAAGCTCATGGTGTCTCTACCACCAAATGAAAAGGTTATCCTTGTGGCTCACAGCTTTGGTGGAGCCGTCATATCTATTTTCATGGAGAGGTTCCCTCGTAAAATTGCTGCTGCAGTATATGTCACAGGGGTCATGTCCGGTCCTACTCTCAATTTCTCAACTATAAATCAAGAGGTAATGAATTTCATACACACATAGATTGAGTTGCACTATTTGTCTTCTTTGTAGTGCTTTACTACTATGAGTTGAAATTGATTATATGCTATACCTTGTTTATCGTATCTTGTGAATCAGGAAATGTGATGAATAAGTATGGCATAACTATATCTATCTCTGTTGAGGGTTCCCTCAAGAAACTTATATGAGAGACACTTTGTGTTCTCCATTATATAATTTTTTTTCAATAATCCAAATCGTCTATATTTTAGTTCATAATTCATATATCATTCTTAAAAAAAATTAAATAAAATCAAAACCATTAAGACGTCAATCAAATTATGGTGAGTAAAATAAACGAATACAATTCTTTAATGAAAGATAGACAATTTGATCATTGAAATATAATTTTAGATTTGAGTGATTTTTTTTAAGATAAATTTTGAGATTTGACCTTAAAGATAGACAATTTGATCGTTGAAATATATTGGGAATTAGGCCCTACAATAGATCCCTTCAATAAACTTATTTTAGAGATCTCTTGTTCATTGTTATCCGAATCCTACTGAATGAGATTTATAAAGGTAACTAACAAATACTTTTCTGAAAATGTATAGATTAGGAAAAGATTAGATTATCTGGACTCTCAATTCAGATATGATAACGGGACCAACAACCCTGCAACCTCCTTTCTCTTTGGGCCTAAGGTCATGGCGACAAGCTTGTACCAGCTCTCACCACCACAGGTAAGTCGTAAACTTAAAGTGTGTCCGCTGCAATAGATAGGAACCCTATCCGTGCTCTCTTAACCCTATTGGTTGGTGATTTATATAATGTGCAGGATTTAACCTTAGCGTTATCGTTGGTGAGATTTATTCCTCGCTACAATTACGATGTAATTAAGCTCACGGAAGAGAAATATAGAGCAGTTCCTAGAGTATTCATTGTGTCCGGCCAAGACCATGCGATAGTATTGGATGTGCAAAATTACATGATAAAAAACAATCCGCCAAATGAAGTGAAAGTGATAAACGGTTCCGATCACATGGTTATGCTATCAAAACCCGTGGAGTTGTTCTTCCATCTCCAAGATATTGCTGAGAAATATTCATAAACACAGTTACACAGACATGGCTAATTCACGCATACTAGCTTCAAATATGTCAATTTTCATTCTCGCCATTGTAACAACAAAAAAATGTACTAAACAAGTATTATAATATTATCCAAATAAGTGAGATTGTTTTTCAAGTGACAAGTACGAAGAATTATACGTGTCCATGAACTTTAGCCAAAGAGGTATGTAGTACTTTATGTAAATTTGTCTATGTACTATTATGTGAATTTGAACTATATTAATTTCTGTTTCCCGTAATAACTAACTATTTAATCCACTAATGTAATCATTCTATAAAAAAACATGAAATACTACATGTAAATCTCTTATCAATTCTGTTTGAAAAAATAAAAATCTTCTTGTGTGATGCCCTGTCTAACAACAGCCACCACTGAAGATCATAATTTATTTAGTATTGTGGAGAGTTAGGCTTAATCTCCCCGATGTACAAGCTACATTAGAATTAATATTCCAACAGAGGCCAAAAGTTATCAAAGAAACAGAGAAGTTTGTGTTGGAAAGGATATCAAGTTGACTCCTCATCCCAACAATGTCACCAAGTCAAGCTGGCAGCACCGTTTCAAGGACGCAGAAATCAATTTGGTTGGGGGGTTCAAGTTTACCTAAGGACAAGTTTCCAACCTCTGAAAAGAAATCGATTTACTTGGTGGGTCAACTCGGCGTAGGGACAAGTTTCAAACATTTGCAAAGTCAAGTCAATATTAGCTGTAATTGGAAAGCATTATAAACCAGCAAAGTGCTTTGCAAGGAAATTCAAAATCGGACAAGAGTAAAGACAAAACGCGTGAGACTCTCGCTTTCTCTGGTTTCTCAACCTTGCAAACTCTTTTGCCGTCGGTTTCAGCCTTTGACTTTTGTGTCAGTGGCTATCCTTGTCCAAGTTCCTTGTTCTTCTTTTTTCTTCTTTCGCCTGATCCTCTTTTCTCTTTTTTTTTTCATTTTTCTCCTGAGATTTTTCTCAGTTTCCTTGAGTTTTGTCTCAAATTTTCCCGTGAGTTTGTCTCACTTTTGAACTTCATGTCCCTCTTCTCCACCCCTCCCTCTCCTCTGGCTGTTCTTTTCCAAACCCAAAACTCCATCTCCCCTCACTTTTCCTCTCTGCCTCCCTTCCCTATAAACCATCCCCACCCCATCATTTGCTTTGATCTGCAAACTTTAGGCCGAATATGGTTGCCAACTTTATTTCCCTCCCTCACTATCCCCCTTCCCTCTTTCCCCGAAAACGGCTTGCCGGATTTCCATCGAGGCCAGGTGTACTGTGGCTTCAGCCAAAGTAAGGGTATTTTTACATACCCCATTAGCCCCACCTTATATCCATGTGTTATTGTGTTTGTATATATTTACTATGATTCATGAATGAGATTTGGATCTAGTGACTATCTTTTGGTTCTGCGTCTTTGGTGAAAAAATCTGGATGTGGTGTGCTTCTGGTTGCACGTTTGGTACTTTTGTGTGGCAATGTCTTGTTTGTTTTCACCACTCAGTCGTTTTATCTAGGTTGTTGCTGGCAAGACTTTCGTGGCAGTGACGACGATGGACGCTACTTTTTGCAGTCGAAAATTAGGGATTTGGATTCCCGTTTTAGTTTATTTAATTGGGCTGAGCTTTTTTGTATTTGTTTTCCACCCCACCCCACCCCCCCCAAAAAAAATCTTTTCAGGCCAAAAAAAAAGGAACATGAGTTCGGATAACTTAGTTTGAATAATAAAGGTAAACTATATATTTCAGTGGTATGAAATGATAAGAAGCATAAAACATACTGAACCGAGAAAAAAACGAATAAAATTAGAGACCAAACCGAATCAAATTATATTGGTTTGGTTTAAAGTTCGAAAGTTAGGACAGTGGACTGAACCGAACAACTAACCCTATTTATGTTTTACACTAACCCTAACTACTACACTAGTCGTGACACATCCCGACCTCGATGTCCAGTGGACACCAAAACCGAAGTGTGCTAGCCATCACCTATATGGGTGACGAAACAATGATATGCATGAAGTCATAATGAAAGTTATCAACTATTAAAAAACCTACCGAAAATTTGACAGAATGTTAGTAAAATAGGGATAAGCCCAAATTAAAACACCTGCAAATTACCATATTTATTCCAACACATCCCCCAAGGGCCTCACATAATAGGTCTCAGACCTCTACTACATGCATGAGAAAGAATTCTAAGCGTAATTACCCAAATACAAGTCTTATATATGAATAAGTTGAGTAAATACCATACTCAATAAGAATATGTCAGAGCTGCTGGAATGTACCTCGACGCCGGATGTGATTACTGTTATGACTACTAAATATGGTCATCAATGAAGTCTTTCTCTAGCTGGGACTGTCCTCTAGGGCCTCTGGAACTGCTCACTGTTGTGCGGAAGCGGCATCCAACTGTAAGTGAATAAGTAAAACAGAACAGAATAAAACCAACATCAACAAGAACACCAAGATTTATACTGGTTCGGCAATGCCTACATCCAGTTTGGAGACGACGGAGTATTCCACTATAATCAATGAGAACATACAATAGTGTTTATCACTCAATTTCCCAAAGACCCGAATAACCCAAGCTCTCACACTTACAATAGGAAGAGAAAACCAAAAATACAAAGCAAGACAATTTGAGAAAATTCTTCTCTATGCCGAATGGCTTCTTGCTATTTTTCTCTCTTCCTTGTTGTTCACCTCTCAATGCTTATGGGCTGCACCTTGCTCCCCTTTTATAGCCAAAGAAAAGCTTCTCAAAGACATCAATGGCGAAAGGCCTACCATCAAGTCAAAAGAGTTGGGCACAAAGAGTTAGGCACAATTATAGTTTGTCTCCCATTACCACAAAGTAGCCCAAAGAATTGAACTTTGACTATATGTTTGAGTCAATAATCAACAATCTCCACCTTGGCTCAAACCCTCTAAGTAGAACTCCTAATAGTCGTCTCCCAATCCCTCATGGGGCAATCAACAAATTTTACAAATGACAATCAAGTCTAAGCAGTGCTTAAACTTGTGCAATGAAACTGGTTTTGTTAACATATCCGCAGGATTGTCAGCGGTCCCAATCTTCTGAAGAAGAATATCTCCCTCGACAATAACCTCACGAACAAAATGGAACCTCACGTCAATGTATTTCATACGTGCATGATGAACTTGATTCTTTGCCAAATGAATAGCACTCTGACTGTCGCAATGAACATCCACATGGTCTTGTTGAACCCCTAAGTCATCAAGCAACCCTTGAAGCCAGATGGCTTCCTTTATAGCTTCTGTCACAGCCATGTATTCTGCCTCAGTAGTCGACAAAGCAACTGTAGATTGCAGAATCGACCTCCAACTTACTGGACCTCCAGCAATAGTGAATACAAAACCAGTAGTGGACCTACGCTTGTTCAAATCACCTGCGTAATCAGAATCCACATATCCAACAACACATTGACCAGTAACTTTATCCTGCTGGAACAATAAACCAACATCCACAATACCCAGAATATACCGTAGAATCCATTTCACAGCTTGCCAATGCCTTTTTCCTGGATTATGCATATATCTACTGACAATACTAACAGCTTGTGAAATATCAGGCCTAGTACACACCATAGCATACATCAAACTACCAACAACATTTGCATAAGGAATTTGAGCCATGTAATGACTCTCTTCAACAGTTTTAGGAGACATAGAAGCGCTAAGTTTGAAATGAGAGGCAAGAGGTGTACTAACCGGTTTTGAATTTTCATTCATCCTGAAACGTTGTAGTACCTTCTTCAAATATTGCTTCTGACACAGACTAATCTTGCCCTTCGCTCTATCTCTTTCAATTTCCATACCTAGTATCTTCCGAGCTTCTCCCAAGTCCTTCATCTCAAATTCATTACTTAGTTGAGTCTTCAACCTTTCAATCTCCACTTTGCTCTTACATGCTATAAGCATATCATCAACATATAAAAGCAGATAAATGAAGGTTCCATCTTGTAGTTTGCGAAAGTATACACAATGGTCATAATGACTTCTTGTGTACTTTTGCCCGATCATAAATCGATCAAATCGTTTGTACCATTTTCTTGGAGACTGCTTCAAGCCATACAATGATTTTTTTCCAATTTGCAAACCCAATTTTCCTTTCCAGCAATCTTAAAACCTTCTGGTTGAGACATATAAATCTCTTCCTCCAAATCACCATGTAAGAACGCAGTCTTGACATCAAGTTGGGCCAACTCAAGGTCAAACTGCACAACCAAAGCCAACAAAATACGAATAGAAGAATGTTTTACTACAGGAGAAAATACCTCATTGTAGTCAATGCCTTCCTTCTGAGCGTAGCCTTTAGCTACCAATCTGGCTTTGAATCTTACATTGTCTTTTCCCAAAGATTCCATCTTTTTGGCATACACCCATTTACAACCAATTGCTTTCTTCCCCTTTGGTAACTGAACCAGATTCCAAGTCTCATTTTTATGAAGAGATTTCATCTCCTCATCCATAGATTTCTTCCACAACTCGCACTCTGAACTCATGACAGCTTCTTTGTAAGCGGATGGAATATCATCTTCAATAACAGGAAGTGCATATGCCACAATATCAGTAAATCGAGCAGGCTTTCGAATTTCCCTTCTCGATCTTCTGGTTGCAATATAGTCTTGTTGCTGTGGAGGCTCTTAGGTAAGTGCTTCCTATTCATCATCCTCGTCCTCATCATTAGAATTAACTGTAGGACTAGTGGTTGTAACATCAGACCTTACTGGAACAACTGGAGTCTTCAGTAACTCCACCTGCTTTGAGCTACTCATGGTCTCGGTCGCTTCAGTTTTACCTTCATGCTTGTTCCGATTAACCATAGCAGCCTCATCAAAAGTCACATCTTTGCTTACAACAAATTTCTTCTCATCTGGACACTAGAGTCGGTATCCCTTCACGCCAATGCTAAAGCCCATAAATAAAGCTTTCTTTGCTCTTGGATCCAACTTGCTTTCTCTGACATAATAGTAAGCAGGACAACCAAATATGTGTAAAAACTTGTAATCAGTACAAGGTTTACCAGACCATACCTCCATGGGCGTTTTG
Source organism: Malus domestica (assembly GCF_042453785.1). Lineage (NCBI taxonomy): Eukaryota > Viridiplantae > Streptophyta > Magnoliopsida > Rosales > Rosaceae > Malus > Malus domestica. The sequence goes on from NC_091662.1 coordinate 13,296,407, forward strand.
CCCTTATTCGCAGCGGCTGGCAATCGATTAATGAGATGGCTTGCATAAGTGAGTGCCTCAGCCCAAAATGCCTTGCCTAATCCAGCATTAGACAACATACACCGGACTTTCTCAAGCAAAGTACGGTTCATGCGCTCCGCCATTCCATTCTGTTGCGGTGTCTCCTTAACCGTGAAGTGTCTCACAATACCTTCATCTTGACAAACTTTCAAGAAAAAAATCAGACTTATATTCACCACCATTGTCTGATCTGAGAGTCTTGATCTTTCGACCGCTTTGCGTTTCAATCATCTTTTTCCACTTCAGGAATATCTTCAAGACTTCATCTTTACGCTTCATGGTGTACACCCATATTCTTCTAGAGAAGTCATCAACAAAGGAGACAAAATAATGGCTACCTCCCCAAGATGCATTCTTGGAAGGTCCCCAAACATCAGTGTGAACATAATCAAGAATGCCTTTAGTGTGGTGAATAGCAGTGCCAAATTTTACTCTAGTTTGCTTACCCAACACACAATGCTCACAGAATTCCAATTTGCATGCCTTTGCACCTTTCAATAACCCTTGCTTCACTAATCCTTGCAACGCTTTTTCACCAGCATGCCCAAGACGCATATGCCATAACCTCGTGGTGTCTGTGCTATCTGCGTCAGCAGATTCGATGACAGCTGCTCCACCAATAACTGTACTCCCCTGCAAGAAATACAAGTTATTTCGTCTTATACCTTTCATCACCACCAGTGCCCCGTACACAGCTTTAAGAACTCCACCCTCCATGGTGATCTTGAGACCCTTGGATTCCAATGCAGCCAGTAAGATGAGATTTTTCTTCATATCCGGTACATACCGAACATCACTTAATTCTCTGACTGTTCCATCATGCATCTTTAAACAGATTTTGCCTATCCGTTGTGTTTTGCAGGCATTATTATTACCCATCAAAACAACTCCACCATCCAGCTCCTCGAAATTAGAAAACCATTCCCGAATGGGACACATATGATAGGTGCAACTTGAATCCAAAATCCACTAATTGGAGTGACCATCAGCATATGAACTAGCCAAAGCAAACTCGAAATCATCATCATCTCCAGATTTTGCAATATTTGCTTCAGAACCCGCTTTCTCCTTCTCTTTGTTCTTCAATTTGGGGCAGTCTTTCTTCCAATGACCCTTTTGGCGACAAAAAGCACATTCATCTTTAGCAGGAAACTTCCCTCGTGACTTTGAACGAGATTTTCCCCGCTTCCCAGATTTTCTTTCCTCTGTTCGACCCCTTGCAACAAATGCCTCGGTTTGTGAATTATGAGTCTTCAGTTCCTTCTTACGACACTCATGATTCACCAATGCCGCAGACACCTCATCAAGTTTCACCTCGGATTTTCCATACAACAGAGTAGTTGTCAAATGATCATAATCATCAGGCAATGAATTTAACAAACATAGTGCCTTGTCCTCGTCAGGAATTTTCACATCAAGGTTTGCTAAATCAGCAAGTATTTTATTATAATCATTGAGGTGTTCGTGCATATAGATACCTGGACGATACTGAAATCGGAAGAGTCGCTTCTTCAAGAAGAGACGATTTTCTGCGCTCTTGGTCATATACTTCTC